>NC_039278.1:15040678-15222198 GCF_003368295.1 Carassius auratus | reverse complement strand
GCAAATGCATTGATAACACTTATAATAACTTTACTATATCTTTTAAAATTTTTCATTCTAACTCTTCATAATTTTATATAAGTAGAAGTCATCATTGAAGGAAGCACAGTAAGTTTCATAGCTTTATCATTTTCAAGAGCCAGCATAAAATTAAAACTATCATAATATAAATCAAGCTTGCAATTCTTAGTACCAATAATGGCCACCAGATGGAGCTATAGGATTACTTTTAAATAATTATTGTAGAAACGAGTATGATTTAAATCATTTATAAGAAATCTTTCAAAGAAAAATAATATGAATTTTATGTATTTTACTGATAAAATGAACCCTCACTTAATTAGAATAACAAGCTTGAAGTATTGTGAACTGTATATTAAGAATAATTCTTTATAGGCTTTTATGGACAGATAAGTTTTCGAGTGACTCTTGAAGGATCAGCACCACATCCTCTTTTACCACTGTTTTAAAGCATTTATCTTACAGACAGGTGCGAATTTAGTTTGCGATAGCTTGAATGGTTTTGTCGTTGGTGATTTTTTTGAAATAACAGTAAAGAAGTAACCAGTAAATGTCTTTTATTTTTTAAGATTCAGCTTCTAAACACTTCAAAAAAATGTACTACACATAGAAGACAAGTCCTCTGAGGAAAATATGCATAGTTTCATGACTATACAACCACTTATATGGATTATAGAAAATTAAAAAACTACCATACATCTGGATGTCACTTCTGTCCCTCTGTCACTTGTGGGTAATGTGTGTCTGTCGCAGTGTGTGTGTTTGTGTGTGTGTTAAGTTGAATAGGTGTGAAAAACTATCAAGGAGCATTAGTCTCCAGCGCCAACATTTACAAACTTCCACTTTCCTGGAGTCTTCAGAATTATTTCATGTGTCAGGTTATGAGAGATCTAAGATTCCAAAAAATATTTAATTAGAATACCATGAAGTATTGTGAAATACTATATATTAAGACTTTATATATAGGCTTTATGAAACAGATCAGAGTGACTCGTGAAGGACCAGCACCACCTCCTCTTGTCCGATGGTTTTTGAGGAATATATCTTCCAGAATCCGGGATTAAGATTTAGGAGCTCATTTTTATTCCACCTCCTTTCCTGAAAGTCTGTCTTGCAGAATTGACTAAAAATTAATCTTCACATTAATTCCTAATTATTTTGCAATTCTTTTTGTCAGTTCTTCTTGACCTGTTTTTTTCTTCTTCTTTTCTGACCTCATGACCCAGTCAGCATTTTTTGTACAATGGTCAAGTCTTAACTTATCCATTTCTGTATTGCATTTGTGTTTGATATTTCTCATGGGTTTTTTATAATTTTCGACTTTGAGTTAAAACTCTTTTTTAGCACATTTCATCTGTAAAGAAAACATGCCTAATAATTCTGCACATGAATATAAGGAGTTTTTCTCTTCAAGCTTTCCTGGACTATTGTATAGCACTCATAAATGATTAAATAAAAATTAATGGTAGTTATTAAGATTGATATGGTTTGGAATTGGTAAAATGTGCTTGGAAAAAAATCACAATAAAACAATGTTTTAATGTTTAAGTTTGGAATATTAACTGACATGAATGAATGCTATATAAATATTGTTCATTGTTAACATAATGTTTATGAATGAAATCTTATTGTAAAGTGTTACTCAAGTTATATATATATATATTGTTCTGTGAATGTGATTTTAAAGTCTAGATGATTCGGATTAACCCTTTAACTGCCATATCCTTTAAAACCTCACTGCCAGAGGGATAATGTGAATGCATGTGCCCGCTGGGCACAGTTTATCTGATGCCACCGGGGTGGCGATGGCATTGGTGGCTTGAGCCCGCCATCGCTGCTTGCAGCTATATTATTATTATTATTATTATTATTATTATTATTTTTTTCTAACGTTACGGGGGCTTTTGGGGTCCTTAACATGCTCGAAAACTCTTGAAAATTGGCACACAGATTGGAACCTGCGGCCATTAGGGTCGGGCAGAGACTGATACACGGGCGTGGCACAGGGGCTCTACAGCGCCCCCTGGAATACTGAGGGCCATATATCATACATACTTGCACGTAGACACATGAAACTCGGTACACATGTAGATCTCATTAAACCAAACAACTTTCGTACTGCATGTCATAGGCTCCGCCCAACAGGAAGTTGGCTATTTAGGGTTTATTATTCATATTTTTGGTCAAAGTTGTGGGGGCTTTTGGGGTCCCTAACATACTCAAAAACTCTTGAAAATTTGCGCACACTTTGGAATCTGTGCCCTTTAGGAGCCTGCAGAGGTTGGGACCCGGGCGTGGCACAGGGGCTCTATGGCGCCCCCTGGAACACAGTCATAAATGTTGATGTATAGCTCACACATACTTGCACATATTCATATGAAACTCAGTACACATATAGATCTCATTGTGCCGAACAATTTTCGTATTGCATGTCATTGGGCTCCGCCCAACAGGAAGTCAGCTATTTAGAGTTATGTAAAAAGCGCATGCTCTGGAATTTGATATACTTGTCATAGGTTTTTTACTCGTTTACCACCAAACTCGGTCAACATGATCTCAAGACATTGGGGATGAAAAATTGCCAGGGGATTTTTGATATCTCGAACGGTTTGCTCGTGGCGAGGCGTTGAAATTATGGCGAGAATTGAGAAACAGGAAGTGTCTAATACCATCCACATACATTTCCTGATTTCAATCAAACTTCATCAGATTATTCATTGTATGATGTCGATCACATATATGTGACTATTAGGAGTCAAAGTTATAGCGCCACCAACTGGCAGCAGGAAGTGTGTCATTTTCAAAAATGCTTTGAATTCAGCATCTTATTTTTACTCGACTTGCTTCAAACTTCATCAGAATAATGTTAAAACACAGCCGATATGAATCTGCTGGGGGAAATTGGATTGCTAAAAATATTGTTGCCGTGGCAACATGTCAAACTGGAATACTTCTCAGGTGATTTTGAGGCATATAACATGCTTAGAATTTCATCAAACTCAGAACACATATCAGTATTTATGATAACTAGACACTGGCAAAAGTTCATAAGAGGGCGTGGAAAAGGCACTCTATAGCGCCACCTTTTGTCAAAAGTGGGGGGGTTAGTTTTAGCTACAGACACCAAACTCGGTAAAAAAATTGTTCTTATCAAGACGGACAACTTTCTAATTCACAGTCATCAGCTACGATCAACAGGAAGTCAGCTATTTTGATTTGAATGTGGATTTTTTTTTACATTTAGTTGTGAATTAATGCATACTGCTCAGAGGAGAGTAACACTATACACACCAAACTTTGTCTACATGATGCCAAAACATTTTAAACAACTTAAATTGCCAATGGATTTTGGATAGCTTGAATGGTTTTGTCGTGGTGATTTTTTTTAATGACAGTAAAACTGGAATTATTAATTTTCCTGCATTTTTAAATTCCAAACACTTCAAAACCTTTTTTCATACAGACAAAAAGTCATTCTGAGTAAATATGGATAGTTTCACGACTTTACAACACTGTATGGATAATAGAAAATTAAAAAACTGTCAGACATCTCATATCACTCTGTCCCTCTGTTTGAGTATATGTGCTTCAGACTTCCATTGTCTGAGAGAAATTGCGCCCCTACAGGTGCAATTACCGGAGATTTAGTTTCTCTTTTAAATCGGTTAAAATACAAATAAATACTTGGATTTAATTCACACTGACAAGCTAAACCAACATATATGATTATTATCAGGTCAGGGCTCATTCATAATGGATGTGTGGTCAGTGATACGTGAGAAACACGAGAGATGAATCACCGCTCTGAGCATGAGCATCTGGAATGATGAGCTCAGAAAAAACGAGTTTATTCTTGTTTTATAGCTATTAAAAATAAAGTATTGCAGCGATATCACACAATTCACCAATTAGAACACACCAAGAGCTAAATTAAGATGTTTTTGAACTGTTTGTGTGAAAATGAAATATTTGAGGCTGCCTATATGAAATCACGCCTCCGATCAGCGCCTACAGTGTCGAGCTCAAAACAAACGAATTTATTCTTGTTTAAGAGCTTTTTTAAATAAAATATTACCACAAATGCACACAATAAACCCATTGTAACACTACAAGAGCTAAATGCAGGTGTTTGTGACCCGTTTAAGTGTGCAAGACTATTTGAAAGCGCGACTGGCAGAATAACATATATCTCTCGAGCTGCAGGATTCTGGCTTTCGTCGTACAAACGAACACATCACGGACAAGATTATTTCAAAATAGCTTGGCGAATATAAACGAAAACAGCCACGTGAACGTAAACCGTTGAGAAATATATCTGAAGTGGATCTACTGGATTTGAATATTAAGTGACCGCGTATACCAGCTGCTTCTGTCTTCAATTTTAATCTAAAAAATGTAATTCATTCATCTTGGCTGCGTTTTTAATGTGTGTACGTATTTATTTATTTATTATTTTGCTCTAACAAGAATTAATCTATATTTAATTAAATCAATTACATTTTATTTTACATTTGATTTGTCCATTTCTGCATCTAAACGCCTAAAAACATAAAACATGCTCTATTATACTATTGTTAGCAATTTCTTTATCGTCCAATTTATCTGGTGTACACACTTTTATTTTCATAATAAACTTGTTTGTTAGATTATACACAGTTACAGTGGTCTATAATAAATATTAACAGGTTTTATTCAAGCTGTTTAGAATGATTGCAGTAGGCTAAAAAACATTGGAAAACAATAACTGTTGTACTTTTTTATATATTTTGTATAATTTCATAGTTTATGCATTATAGTTATAAAAACAAATAAATTTAGCCACTCACATAGAAATCTTAGGCCTTATCCTTTTCTTACAGTTTTAGGAATTTTAAAAAATCGTAAAAAACCTTATTTGTGCTGCAAATAATAATTTCAAACTCAAAAAGTAAATAGTCAGTTCATGCTTTATAAAGCCTTGTCCCAATATTAATAGTCAGTAGTAAGCAGTTTATAAATACAGCTATAAATAGCTTGTTTTTGGTTTATAAGCACATTTATTAAAAAGGAGAGTAAAGGATCAGTTATCTTCCTATGAAAAATAAAAAAATAAAAATAAACAAACAACAACACAGATTGATACAGAACTCAGAAATTCTATTGTGGATTTATGATAAAATCAGCCTGTAAATGAATTCATTCTCCTCCAAGAAGACACAAGTAGTTCACACCAAACTTTTTTTTTAACATGAATCCAATATACTTAAGATGTTAAATTGCGAATGGGTTTAGGATACCTTAAATGGTGTGGCCATAGCGATTTATTAAAGTAACATAAAAAAATACAATAGTTATTTTACTATATCTTTAAATTTTTTAATTCCAAACTCTTCATATTTTTTTATATACGTAGAAGTCATCATTTGAAGGAACCACAGTAAGTTTCAAAGCTTTATCATTTTCAAGAGCCAGCAAAAAAATTAAAACTATCATAACTTATAAATGAAGCTTGCAATTCTTAGTACCAATAATGGCCACCTGATGGAGCTATAGGATCACTTTTAAATAATTATTGTAGAAACAAGTATGATTTAAATCATTTATAGAAATCTTTCAAAGAAAAATAATATGAATTTTATGTATTTTACTGATAAAATGACCCTCACTTAATTAGAATAACAAGCTGAAGTATTGTGAACTGTATATTAAGAATAATTCTTTATAGGCTTTATGGACAGATACGTTTTGAGTGACTCTTGAAGGTTCAGCACCACATCCTCTTTTACCACTGTTTAAAGAATTTATCTTACAGAACAGATGCGAATGAATTTTGGATAGCTTGAATGGTTTTGTCGTGGTGATTTTTTGAAATAACAGTAAAAAAGTAACCAGTAAATGTCTTTTATTTTTTTAAAGTGCAGCTTCTAAACACTTCAAAAAAATGTACACATAGAAGACAAGTCATTCTGAGGAAATATGCATAGTTTCATGACTATACAACACTATATGGATGATAGAAAATTAAAAAACTATCATAAATCTGATGTCACTCAGTCCCACTGTCACTGTGGGTAATGTGTGTGTGTGTGTGTGTGTGTGTGTGTGTGTGTGTGTGTGTGTGTGTGTGTGTGTGTTAAGTGAATTAGGTGTGAAACTATCAGGGAGCATTTAGTCTCCAGTGCCAACATTTTACAGAACTGCCACTTTCCTGGAGTCTCAGAATTACAATGTGTCAGGTTCTGAGAAATCTAAGATTCCAAAAAATGATTTAATTAGAATACCATGAAGTATTGTGAAATACTATATATTAAGACTTTTTATATAGGCTTCATGAACAGATTAGAGTGACTCGTGAAGGACCAGCACCACCTACTCTTGTCCGATGGTTTGAGGAATATATCTTCCAGAATCCGGGATTAAGATTTAGGAGCTCATTTTTATTCCACCTCCTTTCCTGAAAGTCTGTCTTGCAGAATTGACTAAAAATTAATCTTCACATTAATTCCTAATTATTTTGCAATTCTTTTTGTCAGTTCTTCTTGACCTGTTTTTTTCTTCTTCTTTTCTGACCTCATGACCCAGTCAGCATTTTTTGTATAATGGTCAAGTCTTAACTTATCCATTTCTGTATTGCATTTGTGTTTGATATTTCTCATGGGTATTTCATAATTTTCGACTTTACAGTTTGAGTTAAAACTCTTTTTTAGCGCATTCCATCTGCAAAAGAAAACATGCCTAATAATTCTACACACATGAATATAAAGTGTTTTTCTATTCCAGCTTTCCTGGACTATTGTATAGCACTTATAAATGATTAAATAAAAATAATGGTAGTTATTAAGATTGATATGGTTTGGAATTGGTAAAATGTTCTTGGAAAAAAATCACAATAAAACAATGTTTTAATGTTTAATTTGGAATATTAACTGACATGAATGAATGCTATATAAATATTGTTCATGTTAACATAATGTTTATAAATGAAATCTTATTGTAAAGTGTTACTAAAGTTATAAATATATATATATATATATATATATATATATATATATATATATATATATTGTTCTGTGAATGTAATTTTAAAGTCTAGATGATTCGGATTAACCCTTTAACTGCCATATCCTTTAAAACCTCACTGCCAGAGGGATATTATGAATGCATGTGCCCGCTGGGCACAGTTTACCTGATGCCACCGGGGTGGCGATGGCATTGGTGGCTTGAGCCCGCCATCGCTGCTTGCAGCTATATTTCAGTTTGATTTTTGACACTGTTAATTGCAGTGAAAACATGACATTCTCTGAGAGCAGAATAGATCACAAGAGAGAGAGAGAGAGAGAGAGAGAGAGAGAGAGAGAGAGAGATTTCTGATTAAAGTAACTAGGGATTTATTATAGATTTCATGTTGACTGTGATTCACATTATTAATTTATGAGTCAGGCTGTCAGTCATGTGAATTCACTGCTGTGAGCTCTCAGCAGTCTCTGACACACACACACACATACACACACACACTTGTCATAGAGTAGATGTGAGAGCAGATGATGTATTTACTGTAGATAGGATGCTTCATCTTTAAATATGTAACCTAGAGCAAAAAAACTCTGACTGGTTTTCGTGTATTTCATGACTTGTGACATTGTAAATATATATATGCGTGTGTGTGTGTGTGTGTGTGTGTGTTTGAGATAAAACAGAAAAGTCCATGCATTGTTTAGCTGTACTGTTTCCAGCTAAATGTCTGAAGTTATTTTATTCAAGTAATTTATATTTGTTTTATTTATAATTGATTTACATGAAATGGTCATAGTAAAGATGCTCTGTGAAGTCTTGTGCTTAAAGAAAGGTAATCAACACTATTGTTAGAATTTTAAAGGCACCATAAACTCAATATTAGAATATCGTGTATTGTCGCCCACTTTTGAGGTTAAGCAAAACCTGTTGCAAACGTTGACAGAGTTCACTTTTAGCAGATAATATGCAAATGCAAAAATATTCACATGAAATTGGCTAAAAGGGAAAATCGACTAGCCTTTAATTACAATTTTTACATCTTGCTTGAACGTCATTACATTTCCTCAGCAGGCAAAGACACTGCAGCACAAATCACCTTTATCATCCTGGCCAAGTGAAAATGTATTTACTATCGTCTAAAAATATATCTTCTTTTACCTTGCAAAGATCCGTTCATTGTTTTCAAGGATGTAGCATCATGGCTTTTTTTAACGTCTGATTCCTGATTTCCCAGTAAACGATTAGGGCTCCTTCATTAAAAACTTGAACAATTTAAAATCATTTCATTACCTTTTCATGTGCTATTCCTGAAATCATGTGCTGACCCAACTCCCCAAAACAAAGAACAAAAATCCCTCTGTCCCATTTTAGTGTGAAGTAGTGCAAGTTTCTATTCCAGCCTTATGGCAGAGATGAACAAATGAGAGCGCGGAGGCCGTCCCCGCTGTCTATAAAGAGCATTGTCTCACACAAACCAATTTATTGCAATTCCCACTAGGACAGAAATAGATTTGAGTATAGTGATCGTGCTCTGTTTTCATGTAGACAATGAATTTTTGATCATTCCCGTAGGGCTAGAAAACAGAGAAAAGGGATGTAAAAGTGCTGAGATGTTGGCTTGTGGAGGCTGGTTAACTATCCCAGGTCTACAATGAATGCACTCAGTGGGTTTACGCTGTAACAGCCCGTCTTTAACTCTAGCGCAAGACACAACAAAACCAAGAAGTGTGTTTGGAGTGTTTCTCGTTTTGTCACGTGGAGTGGCTCGCTTGCAGTGCTGACACTTCAAAGTTGGCTGTGCTTCAGGGCTTATCAATAATCACATGTAGAGCACTAGTTTCTCCTGCCAAGTTCGTGTCCTGTTTAGATATATACACCAACCTTGCAGACGCCTAAAACAATGGGCAACTCAATATGATGAATGCAAAACAACAGAATTACCCACCAATTACATTGAATTGAAAACATGGGTGTTTATGTTCAAGCGGGTGTTGTATTCTGATGGGTAGATGTACAATCTCTATGTTGGAAATGATTCAAGTTGAGCTGAAAAGCTCGCTTCCGGGTTAAATACAGCATCTAAGGCATAAAACTTGTGTCTGAGTTCATAGAAATAATCAAAAAACATGTGCTGACTTGTTGAAGAAAAGTCTATAGGTCAAGTCATTTCTGAATTAAGTTTTCGGAGCATGATTTAGGACAAATAAGATAACTATACATCATATTTGGTACCAAATAATTAATAAGTGCTTTGACCAAAAAATTTAATCTACCCCTTTTGGCTTTTAAAACCTCTAAAATGTCCTTTTGACTTCCGTTTTAAGTGCATTACTGCAACAGATGCTGTTGAGAGCTGATACCATTAATCAGTATTTTATCTGGGTCTGTTTATGGGTAGATCTTTGATATATACTACTACACTTAATGCTTGATTTATGCAAATGTTTAGTGGAAATTCTTTTTTTTTTTCTTTTTTTCTACAGTTCTTATATTTTTCAAATGTTCTGATTCATACTTTATTTATACATAATCATTAGAAACTATGCATGGTGGAAGTTTTAAACTGGTTGTAAAAAAAACAAATTACACAGGTTGTATTCATTATTTGGTGAGCTTGGGTTTAAGGTTAGTGGAATGATTTCGCTAATGACTGATGTGATGTGTAACTTCCTGTCATCTCCTGCATTATGAGTTGTTACTTTCATAACACAGTGGCAATTACAGTTAAGTGGTTTGTCTGTGTGATGTTTATAAGGCATATAAAAAAAAGAGTAAATTTTCCATGGTGGAAGAAAGCAAGTGATTGAATGTGTTTTCATGTGACTACAATGGCTGCTTGTACCATTAGCTCGAGAAACTTTCAGCTGTTTATTACTTAATTGAATCTTATAAACATTAATTAAAATGGCATATTTGTATTTGCGTGCAGTCCAAATCACTGTCGTCCACTGATCTCACGTTTCTCGGGGTGTTTCAGGCTGACAGAACATTAATTAGAATTTTGCCTTTGTCAGCTTATCTCAAACCTGCAGGACAGAAGGACCCGACAGTTCTTCCTTCTATTTCTTTTCCCGTCAAAAGATGTGTTTCCATTACCCTTCAAACTGTGCAAATTGAAATTGCAAATACGCTCAATGGAAACACGTCAATTTAGCAAAAACTCCCATATACAAAGGGGTTTTCCTTACCATTAATGCTTGGATACCCCCTTATTTACACTGCACACCTCTGCAACACACTGCGGCTCTGACATGGCCACCGGAGCTGATAAAAAAAAAAATATATATATATATATATATATATATATATATATATATATATATATATATATATATATATATATATATATATATATATATATATATATATATATATATATATATATATATATAAAATTTTTAAATTACATTTATCACAAAAGTTTTCAGCAAATCTGCAATGGAAGTGCAGCTATAGTGAAATACTTTAGGTTTTATGCCAAAAACATACACAAGTTCCCTACGGTTCAGTGGCACTGTGTAAATTCAGTACCGCCAATATGGATTAATGACGTGTCAGATTAATGACGTGTCGTGAAAACATCCTATAGACGTTTCAACCCTAAACACAAACTGCTTCGACAATAATAGGTCAATATAATAGACTGCACTTATGTTTTTCCTCTGCTAATGAAAGCAGCTCCAAACAAAGCCACAGCAAAATTAAGCATTGTGCGTTTCCAAGCAACACACACAACAGTGATGTTGCTTTATGGATATGTTTTTTAAAGGTCTCTGTTGAGTGAATAACTTGCTCAAAAATTATTGTTTCGTTGCTGAATGAATCCCATTTTCTCACAAACATTTTGATTGAAAGATTCAGTAACAGGACCAGCATACTATTTTTTTATTTTTTTATTTTTTTTATTTTTACTACTATTAAAAAAAAAAAAAAAAATGCATTTCCGAGCATTTGAACAAATATTTTGTCAACAATTCAGTGACTGGCTCATAAAAGAATAAATTGCATTGAACTAATCAGTTAAGTGAATGATTTAGTAACTTATTCATATGGGCACTCGTTTTGTACCTGAATGAATCAGGTATTTTATGTATTTTAATGAGTCAGCATCGCACTCGTCACCACCTACTGGCATTTTGGTGCAACATACAGAAAAAGTCTCTGAAAAATCCCCACCACTAATATCCAATAATGTCTTGGTATAACAACATATGCCAAATGAATACATATAAGCTCAACACTAACATCTAAATAGTTGCTAAAAATGTTGTTCTTTAAGCACGAACATATAAATATGTAAGAATGTAAAGCATATCGACAATGGCATGCAATATTTGATTCCAGGCTTTTAAATTATTCAATTTGTTTTCATTTGATTCTTTTTAAATGAGTGAAATCTCTCTGTAGATTCAGCACCTCAGTAACTGTATAAAAGCTTTGCGATCTGGTACAAAGCATCATACGTTCACTCAGATTCTTGCATTTTACTTAGAAACCAGAATGGCCCACAAACACCTCAGCGTCAGGTCTCTGAATCCAGCTTGGCAAGGTCTCTCTCTTTCGCACACACAGACATCACCTCAGCGCCGTTACGAGTCCTCTGAATGCAGCATGGCAGGGACTCCACACAAACCTGTCGATCTCTCCTCCTCCGCTCAGCCAAGACCTCCCCGCTGTAAGGCGGATTGAGGGTGTCTAGCAGGGTAAAGTGGACACCTTCTTTCAAACCACCCCAGGTCTGACCCAGACATTCTTGCTAGGCTCACAGTGAGATGGAGCCACACACTGGGCCTTTTTCTTGAGTTATTGTGGTGTCTAATCCTGCTTAACTGTTCTCAACACTGAATGTACAGTAGGGGTGTATTCGTTTCACTAGTTTATGGACCTTTTAGTATGTGGGTGGATTGGATAGATAGATAGATAGATAGATAGATAGATAGACAGACAGACAGACAGACAGACAGACAGACAGACAGACAGACAGACAGACAGACAGACAGACAGACAGACAGACAGACAGACAGACAGATAGATAGATAGATAGATAGATAGATAGATAGATAGATAGATAGATAGATAGATAGATAGATAGATAGATAGATAGATAGATAGATGGATGGAAAGAAACGTGTGAAGTTCTATCATCTGTCATTTTGCAAGTGCAAGGACAGAAAAGCTCTGATTCTAACATAAACCTTCAGTCCCTTACCATTGCAAAACAGAACAAGAGGAGAAGAGAGCAAACGCAGATGAAAATGTTACTGGAAAGGGCAGCTACACTGAACCGGCTCCTCTGAGAATTGTCCTCGGCAGACATGAAAAAAATTGCATTTTGTACCACATAAAAGCCTTATCTCCATAGAAGGAAGAGAAAAAGGAGAGAGACGCTGCTTTTAAGGCAGCCTTTCCAAAAAGAGCAGGCCCTTGCACAGTCTCATTACTTGAAGAAAAACTGTTCCATTAGATTGAAATTTAATATTCAAAATTGTGTTTTAATGTAGCTATTCGCCTCCATCCGTCCAAATGTGGCTTCTGTCGCCGACATGTCTTAAGGCAATTTAATTGGACGAATAGAGACAGCTGTTAATAGCAGGGCTTCTATTGTGTGTCTTTGGTGGTTTTTCATCAAGACCAAACCCTCGGGACACACTGATAGAGTCTGAAGTAGATCCAGTTGGAATCCAGAAGAGAGCAAGATGGAGAGAGATTTGAAAACAATATACATGCAAGCAAGCACATGTGCAGTATTCTCTCAGAAAGTTCCCCAACATCCTCTGAAGTCATTCGAGTTTCAGCTTGCCATATGCATCTTCCATGTAGTCAAGAAGAGACATAAGAGGAAAGATGCAAAAAGATGGATGTATACTCCCATTTCTATACCCATTTATATTCACACCTCGTGAGCAGGACATATGTGCGACACTTCTCAGGAAAAACCTCATCATCGACGTCAAGAGGAGAGGTCACGTCCAAGGTCAAGGATTCGGCAGCCCATATTGAGCCTGAACAGGAAGATTTACAGCTGAAGCACTATCAAACACTCCTCTATCTGCACATAATCAAAGGGTATTAGAGACAGAGGGGCTTCAAACGGCCTGCATTACAGAGGCAGCCCTGTAATGATAAGACAATGGAGAAGCATCTCTAGAATATTAAGGTGCCGTGCACCGGAATTCACAATGAATCCAGACAACGGCTCCAATCCCCATGTTGACCAATGATGAGTCAGACCCATGCGAGCAGCCTCCATATAATCCATCTTGCATCAGACAAAAGGCAGCAGATCTGGAATAAGATTTATTATTTATTATATATATATATATATATATATATATATATATATATGTCTGTGTGTGTGTGTGTGTGTGTGTGTGTGCTACATACAGTACATTTAAAGTATATACACACAATGTATGATGTAATGTGCCGTCATAAGTTAGACTGAAAAATGATGGAAACTCTATTTGAAGGTTCAAGGGTGTCCACTAGAGGGCCCGATGAGCTGGTGGAAGCACCTTGTGATTCCTGTTCTCTTTTCGTCTTTTAACTGCTTAGCTGCACATCTCATAAAGCATTTATCTTTCCTTTTTATATTTTTTTTGTTCCTGAGTGAAGGACAGAATGAAAACCTTGCACATTTTTGAAGTATGCAAACATAGGCAAAGTATTCTAAATACTTTCAAACCTGGCTGCCTGTCTTTAGAGATATATACTGTTTTGTAGTCTCTCGCTTTACCAGACATACCTGACAAAAATAAACAATTAAATGTTAGCTGATGTGAAGTCCGTCTGAGCAAGACTCTTGCATCTTAATTTTTCCTTTTCTAAACATTACGGTAAGCCTATTTTATGAGATTTACATGCAAACTAGCAAATTAACAACTTAATAATGACTCCTTAGAGTCTCTGAATTTAAATCCAGGTCTAAAAATATAATTTACTGTTGTTTTTATAGCTTTCTTTCGAACCGAAGGCCAAATATAAAGTTGCAAAACCAGTGTCAAAGTGTGGAGAGAAAAATAAAACCAAGACAGACAACTTGATGATCTTGTATAGCTTATTGATCATTCATCTAGTAGCCTACAGTGTGTTTTTGAACTTTTTTTTTTTTTGTGATCCTCATCAACTCCTAACCAGAAATATGTTTCTTTTAAATGCATATTATAGGCCTACTCTATAGGCTAGTTTAGCTAGTTTTAGTGTGTGTGTGTGCGTGTGTGTGAACAATCTGGCTACCCGCTGATCTATAAACCGTTTCTTTAACGTTAAGATTCCCAACCCCGCTCGAGCTCTCAAGTACTAGTGATGGCCGATTCGTGAACGAATCGTTCAATTTAACCGGTTCTTCTTAGTGAACCGGTTGAACCAGTTCACCAAATCGAACTGAATCGTTTGAAACGGTTCACGTCTCCAATAAGCATAAATCCACAAATTACTTAAGCTGTTAACTTTTTTAACATGACTGACACTCCCTCTGAGTCAGAATAAACCAATATCCCGGGGTAATCCATTTACTCAAACAGTACACTGAATGAAATGCTGTGAAGACCGAACTGAAGATGAACACCGAGCCGAGCCAGATAATGAACGAACACGCCCACTGCTGGAGCAGTTCTCGTTCTCGAGTCAAGAACCGGTTGCTTCGGTGTTCGGATCACCAGTACACTCAACCGAGAATCGTTTCTGTCGGACGCGTCCGATTTGAGAACCGATGAACTGATTCTCGTTCTCGAGTCAAGAACCGGTTGCTTCGGTTTTCGGATCACCAGTACACTCAACCGAGAATCGTTTCTGTCGGACGCGTCCGAATTGAGAACCGATGAACTGATGATATTGCGCATGCGTGTAATTTTGTAAGTATTTTGTTAAACATCGGAAAGTGTGATAAAATAACTATATTTTATTTTGATTTTTTTTATTATTATTTTTTTTTAGATTAATGTTTCCAATCTGTATATTGTATATAATGTATAGGCCAAATGGGTTTTCAGGGAAGTTCGACAATAATTAAGACTCTAAAGACTCTTATATAGGAATAAGGGAGATGATTTATGAGATATCTGTACTGTATTTATAGTTAATGATGACATTCACAAATTGAGTTTGTAGTAAACAGAACATGAACACGAGTAGAGCAGCTGATGACACTGAACTGCAGCACGTGCCGGTTAGAGCGATTCTCGTTCTCGAGTCAAGAACCGGTTGCATCGGTTTTCGGATCATCAGTACACTCAACCGAGAATCGTTTCTGTCGGACGCGTCCGAATTGAGAACCGATGAACTGATGATACTGCGCATGCGCGATTCAGCGTGAAGCCAACTGACTCACAGCATGTCTGAACCGAAGGGATTCTTTTGGTGATTGATTCTGATTCTGTACTAGTAATATTATGAGCGCGGGTATTTAGAGGGCTTGGATGAAGGGCAATCTGGCGAAACGTAAGTTCATTTAATAACAAATACATCGCAATGGATTATGTTTAGTAAGTGGATTATGGTGTCTGCGCTGATGACACCTAATTTATTTACTTTATATCTTGAAGACTTAAATCCTCATATGCACATTATTGCTGTTACTGTATTTAGGTGTTGTTGCAAAACTCAAATGTAAACTTTTCATGATTATGAGGTTTTAACTGACTAAAGTTATGATTACTGACTTTATATATTTGAATGTTTGATAGACGTGACGCCATTACGTCATCGCCAATGACGTCATTACGTCGAGCGTGAAAGAACCGATGAACCGGTTTTTTCAACCGGTTTATTGAATCGAACCGTCCGAAAGAACCGGTTCGCGGAAAAGAATCGAACTTCCCATCACTATCAAGTACAAGAGTCTTTTATAAACTCCCTTCTCTGCGCTTCGAAACGTGTCCCCATCACTCACGTAAAGAACTGCTTTGAAAGCCCCGCCCACAATTTGAATTCTAAGAATCCGATTGGCTGCGTTAACCCCCTCCCCCTCCATCCATTGGTTGGCGGCGGATCAGTAACAATGTTTAACGCACTATGAGACAGAGTGAGGCAGTCAGAGAGAGAAACGCGCAGCGGAGGCTGAAGGGACACCGGCACACCACAGTGCATTTATTCTTAATTCCCGTATCGTTATTGACAGCTGGCTTTAGTGACAGTCGGATTGGACTGAACACTTTCGGTTGGTATCCACATTTAAACTTTGGAGTCTCTTGTTTTCCCCTCTTCGGTTTTTGTATTATTGACTGGACGTATAGCCTCCTGTGAGTGCCAGGACGCATTTATCACGGGGATGTCTCACCCCGCATCAATGCAGTACAAGAGGCTGTTCGCGCAGTTGATATCAACGGTTGTGGATGTATATTTTACTCTTGGGTCAACATATCTGTCCTGAAGCGCCTCCAGTCTGAGTCCAAGAGCGGTGGAGAGTCACTGCATCCTAATCAGCCTCATTGACATTACAAGCGCACTTTTGCGGAGCACTTTATTTTTTTCATACAATCTAGTTGGAGGTTTTATTTTATTTTAATTTTTTTTCCCTCCACTCATTGGGAAGGTGCACGAAGGATGTAACTTGTCTTTGGTGATGGTTGTGTTTAGACTGGATATAAGATTACAGGTAAGCCTGTGTTATGTTTCTCATCATATTTCTGTTCCAAAGTGTCATCCTGAAAATAAATAAAAATAATAATAATAATAATAATAATAAAAATAACATTAAATGACATGTCATAAATGTCCCTGCAGCTACTGGATACGCACAGTGCCAGAGAGGATGCAACAGCTTCTTCTTGTATTTATTCAAGAAGCGCAGTATAAATAACCATCCAGGACTGTGTTTCATTTGCTCTGCTTTATGCGACTATGTAAGAATTGTATTTAACAGCCGGATTATGCCGGTTAAGAGGCTTATTTCAACGCATTTGCATTCAGGGGTTTGCCTTAAGACAGCAAGGTATAGATATGACATCAGTTAAGCAGCTGTTTGAGGACGCCTGAACATATAAAGCGATTTATCCGTTTTAATTTGCTCACCACCTTTATCCATAATTACTCGTGTGATGCGCGTAACACTCTTCGTGCCACATGGCGCATCCTCGACGCATTACTTAGCCTACATGTTGAGAGCAGAATAACACAAACATCCACCTGTGCTCGGCGGTAAAGCACTCCGACGCATTTTAGGGTTGGATTGACATGCCATTCACGTCGTTCGCCAGGGAACGAGGAATTACGCATTAGAATTACGCGGTCACACTACAGAGGGGAAAACGCGCATATGTTGAGACACAAGGTGCTTGTTTAAATCTTTATGTCAAAATGTAAAGATCAAGTGCAATATTACATGCAGTAATCTGATACAGATTTGTTTATTTTATTTTATTTTTATTATAGGCGAAAAGGCTGGGAAAGGCTATTTCTTTGTGGAAACTGGATTGCGATTATGCCTCCAATGCGCCTGGGCGTTCAGCAGAATATAAATTAGCTGCACAGCCTCACCGTTTGTTGTAAAAACTCAGGATAAAGGGATCCCTGCTACGGAGGAAAGAAAAGAGCATTCAAAGGAAAAGCCCACATAATGACTTTATCCATTTTTTTATCATGAATCGGCATGTGTCCTCAGTAATTGAAGGTAGAAATTGTGATATTGCCGGGAAGATCAACAGGTCGGAGGCGTAAAACGCATCAGAAACCCAAGACACTCTCACTGAAAGGGATGCATCTTTCTGTTTTCCTTTTCCTACTTTTATGGGCGCAAGCCCTGACGTTGAAAAACTTGAACTACTCTATACCTGAGGAGAAAATTCAGGGCGTCATTGGAAACATTGCCAAGGATGCAGAGCTGGAACTGGGAGAGCAGGGGAAAAAATCCAACTTCAGGGTGTTGGAGAACTCCGCCCCTCACCTTATCGATGTGGATCCTGAAAGTGGGCTATTGTACACAAAACAGAGGATCGACAGGGAAACACTGTGCAGACAAAACACCAAGTGCCAGCTCTCCATGGAAGTGTTTGCCAACGACAAGGAGATCTGCATGATTAAAGTTGAGATACAGGATATAAATGACAACGCACCAAGCTTTCCTGCAGAACAGATCGATATCGACATATCTGAGAACGCAGTCCCAGGCACACGTTTCCCCTTGGCTGCTGCCTTTGACCCTGACACTAAGGAAAATGGCCTGAAAACATATCAGATCACGCGCGATGATTATAGCATATTCTCTTTGGATGTTAAATCCAGAGGGGACGGAACTAAATTCCCTGAATTGGTCGTTCAAAGGGCCTTAGATCGAGAGGAACGTAGCCATCACACCTTAATTATAACTGCCACAGATGGAGGGGAATATCCCAAATCAGGTACAATGCAAATCAATGTGAAAGTCACTGATTCCAATGACAACAGCCCTGTGTTTGAACAGCCCACATATGTAGTGGAAGTCCCTGAGAATTCACCCCCAGGCACGGTACTGATAGATTTAAATGCTACAGATCCCGATGAAGGGGTTAATGGGCAGGTTACTTATTCTTTTAGCTGTTATGTCTCAGACAGGATCAAAGAGCTGTTCTCAATAGACCCCCGAACGGGTGTGGTAAAGATTCAGGGTAAAATCGACTTTGAGGAGAACCCAATTATAGAGATTGATGTTCAGGCAAAGGATCAAGGCCCCAACCCAATTCCTGGCCATTGTAAAGTCACCGTTAAAGTGCTTGACAGGAATGACAACTGGCCATCAATAGGTTTCGTAGCTGTGCGTCAGGGGGCGGTTAGTGAAGCAGCAGCTCCAGGGACAGTGATCGCACTCGTTAGAGTCACAGACAAAGATTCAGGCCGCAATGGGCAGCTCCAGTGTAGGATTTTGGGGAATGTTCCTTTCAAGCTGGAGGAGAACTATGATAACTTCTACACAGTAGTGACTGACAGACCCCTGGACAGGGAGGTTAAAGATGAGTATAACATCACAATTGTCTCCAAAGACAATGGCAACCCACCCCTGAACTCAACAAAGTCTTTCACTGTTAAGATTCTAGATGAAAATGACAATGCACCCCGCTTCACAAAAATGGTCTACCTCCTCCAGGTGCCTGAAAACAACATCCCAGGGGAATACCTGGGTTCTGTTCTTGCTCATGACCCAGATTTGGGCCAAAATGGGACAGTATCCTATTCCCTTCTTCCTTCTAATGTAAGTGAGGAATCCATCACTACATATGTTAACATCAAACCCACTGATGGTGCAATTTATGCCCTGAGGAGTTTCAACTATGAACAAACCAAGTATTTTGACTTTAAGGTCCAGGCGAAGGATTCAGGTAACCCTCACCTGGAGAGCAACACCACTGTCCGTGTCAGTGTGCTGGATGTTAATGATAACATTCCTGTCATTGTCCTTCCGTTACTTCAGAATGACACTGCTGAGATCCATGTGCCTCGGAACGTGGGAGTCGGACACATTATCACCACCGTGAGAGCGGTGGACAATGATTTCGGTGAAAGCGGCCGTCTCACCTACGAGATCTCGGATGGCAATGAGGAACACCTGTTTGAGATTGACTCGGTGACAGGTGAGGTACGGACAGCCCAGCCATTGTGGGAGGAGGTGGCACCTGTTGTGGAACTCATCATCAAGGTGACTGACCATGGAAAGCCATCACTGTCTGCCATGGCGAAACTTATCGTCAAAGCCTACTCCGGGCCCTTACCAGAGGGTGAACCACGCATCAACGCAGAACACCATAACTGGGACATGTCGCTCCCACTAATAGTAACCCTGAGTATCATCTCAATTATGCTCCTCGCTGCCATGATCACCATCGCAGTCAAGTGCAAACGGGAGAACAAGGAGATCCGCACATACAACTGTCGCATCGCCGAGTACACTCATCCACAACTTGGCAAGGGCAAGAAGAAGAAGATCAACAAGAATGACATCATGCTAGTGCAGAGCGAAGTGGAGGAGCGGGACACCATGAACGTGATGAACGTTGTTAGCAGTCCCTCTTTGGCCACCTCGCCCATGTACTTCGACTATCAAACTCGTCTGCCCCTCAGCTCTCCAAGGTCAGAAGTCATGTACCTCAAACCCACCACCAACAACCTCAGTGTTCCTCAAGGGCACGTTGGCTGTCATACCAGCTTCACGGGACCTGTTACGAACACCACCGAGACCCCAGTGAACAGGATGTCAATAATACAGGTAGGAACGACATCTTATATTCTTCTTCCTTATTACCCTCCATCCTCCTCTCGTTCTGCTCTGTCTCACTAGGTCAATACATGAATGGATGAGTAGATATGTGCGCGCATACAAAGCAGCCAGTGAATCATAGTGGGGGGGGGGGATCACAGCTGGTGATAATATGAAACTCGAGTCTCTCTCCAGCTCTCGCCAGATGCCAAAAAGCACCTTGCTATCATTTTTTGAGATCTAGCTTCGCTCATATTGTTTCAGGTAATGCGTTAAGAGGAAATTGAGTATGGAACATAATTCTGTTCAGGAGATATTGTTTTGATGTTACTTCTGGTGTGGAGAGATTTGATGCACTGGCAGGTTCAGCCCTAAAGGCTTGTTATTTCATAACGGCGGTACCGTGATGATTTGCTGCTCTTGCCTAGAATATATTTCCAGCTACTATATTGCAAATGAATAGAGATTCAATCAATATGTAGTTTCCTGTGGTGCTTTGAATGTAAGGTTCCTACGGTTTCCCTCTCACAGTGACAGAATTAATGTTCTTGTTTTCTTTCTTTTTTTTCTGCTATTGCTCAAACAAATACAAAGTCAAATAAATACATAAAAACATATTTTCAACCAACGCAATTTGTCTTGAGCTAAAACATTTTAATTCTCAGTCTTGGCATTGTTAAACCCTTACTGTATTACTTACTCAGCAGGTTTGTCTCACCTTCCTACTCAAGAACACTGTGACTTCCTCTCTCTATTAAAGATGCTCAGACCGCATTTTGAAAGAAAGAAAGAAAGAAAGAAAGAGCTTTCCCAGATTTCCTCGTTCCTTGCTAATGCGTCTTTGTGTAGAGCGATTTGTTTAAGCCAGTGACAACTTATGTGTGTCTGTGCTGCTAAGCCAGTTTAAAGTCATTTGAAATCTGTCGTGTCAGATGAGGCTAAAGTCACCTCTCAGGTTCAGGTTTATGTGCAGAGATTGAGATTACAGCAGGCAAACATTATTTAACTCTCTCTCTCTCTCTAGCTTTATTTAATGCCTTAAATAAATTTGATCTTTGTAATATCTCTACTTAAGTTGTAATATATCTACTTATATTTAGGGTTATGGATTTGAACAAACCTCTAACTTTGGTGCATAACTCGTATCATACTGTTGTTGTGGACATGTTACCATTAAACAACCATAGCCAGCATTGTGGCTAATTAAAAAATAAAAATATAACTTTTATCTGAATGATTTCAGAAGTGCGATGTGGGTGTTTTTGTGGCTGAGAATGAATTTGTATTTGAATGTTTTCATGGGTGTCCTGTGATCTCTAGATCTGTGTGTTTGCTGCATGTGTCTGCCCATGATTGTGTGAGCGTGTACTTTGCTATTCATCGCATCCCAGCTGCAGGTCAAAGGTCAGAGTGGGGCCCATTATTCTAGGTCCTTTAATGATGAGCAGAATAACTGCAGAGGTCTCATCAAACTGCAGAAGCAAGCACTACAGCATAGATACATGGCTTTTTCTCTCACTACCTTCACACTGTCACTGAAACAAACAAGCTCCAAAACACATACCTGGAGTGCATTCTATGTTTACACCGATCCATACATTACAGGATATACTCTCCATTATTTACAGCAGAAGTGTGGTGAGAGGCAGAGCCACTATCCTGTTACTGAGGCTGTAAAGCAATCTGGCTCTCCTCTCCCCTGGCCTGGAACAGAGAGAGAGAGTGAGATAAAAACAGAGCCATAGAAATGCGAATCCCAGTTGAGAGGTTATAAAAAATGTTCGAAATCCCTCCCTTTCCAGTCCCTGTCGATCGATGTGTTCGGGTGCTGTCATGTACATCTGTCATCAAAGCTTGAGGTTGCCTGAAAGCTGAAAATAAAATGATATAACAAACACACACACACACACACACACATACATATATGGTGTTCATATATATATATATATATATATATATATATATATATATATATATATATATATATGTATATATATGGAACCCTTAGTGTCCCCACTGATTGCCACACAACTGCACAAGGGCATTTCAGATGCTTCCTTTCAAGCCTGGTGGCAACAGTAGCAGTGAGAAGATAAGACCAGGGGTTCCTTAATGGTGTTTTATAGTAGCTGATCGAGAGGTTGCGAACAACTTGCCATTGAAGTAATAGCCAACGTCTGAAATGAAAAGAGGTTCAGGGTCAATTACAGAACCAGGGCTGTCTGCTCGGGGATAACACAGCAGAATGAGGGGTGTAATTCGATTGGCCGAGAAAAGTTTCCTGGATAAAGGCATGTAATAACACTTAATTGCACCACAGGCGTCCAGATCTATTACTTAATGGTGTGTATTGAGGTTTAAGAAAATCTTCAGGGGTAGGCCTATCTTTCTAACCTGGTAGCAGGGGTTTTCTTAATTCTGTCGTTAAGAGAGCATTTAATACCCATCCTCATATTTGCAGCATACTTAACAGCATGTTTGAGGCCAGAAAATGCTAATAAATAATCATAGATTTATTTGCAGACTTCTTATTCCATCCTTTCAAAATAAATAAATAAATAAACATGCTCAGGGAAATTAATTTATTAGCTTTATTTGGACTTAATTTGCTTTTTAGGTGAAGATAACAACTTTCCTCAGTTTTAGAGAGCGGAAATGTGAGTAAAAAGTATGAGCGGGAGGCAGATACAGCTGCCAGGAGCAGCAGGGTTAGTGCTCCTGGCTATAAATGTGTCCTCTAGGTGGCGACAGTCTGCCTTCAGTGTGCTGCAAGCATAGCAAAGTGCATGAGGCTCGATTTATGCTGTCAAATTTATGTTTGTTTGTTTTAGTTTTTTATGTAAGTGTGACTATAAAATGGTGTCCATGAACTGTAAGCTGCATGCATTTTAAAATCTTTTGATGCTTCAATCCTTCCTTTTCATTTATTTATCCTAAATAGAGAGGTCAACTGGGGTGCTTAAGGTCAAACCGGTAAGGCAGGAGTAGCAATTCATGTAGCACTGGGGGAGGGCAGCGGGCTTAACACACTCCAGTTGTAAAGGTCAGTGATTGGAGGGAGTTTTCCGCTGGACAATAGTGATGCCTTTCCAAGGATGGTCCATCTGAGCCATTTCTTTCCATTAAATGGAATGGAATTTTCTATTTCCTATTTTACTTTCTATTCTTTACTGATTTAATTCATTTTAAATAAATTTTAGTTGAATATAAATGTTTTTATTATATGTATTTTTATGATTATTTTCATTCATTTCAGGTAAACTAAGCACTTTGAATTTTCATTGTGTATGAAATGTGCTATATAAATAAACCTTGCCTGGCCTTGCCTAAATGCACCTAAAAACAGAAAGAGAGAAGTGGAAAGAGGTTGACAACGGATCACGCTGTTGAGTAAATGCTTTGATATGAGGACTGTAGTTGTGCTTGTGGCATAATGCTGTTGTGTGGTGCAGTGAAGTCGCTGTGTTTCATAGAGATTGGGTTTCTGTCACCTTGTTTTTGCAAAACGGGGCGATAAAAGCGGCTGTCAGGTAATCAGATTGCTGCATGAGCTCTAGATGTATTGCTTTGGGAACTGAAGCGAAATACTGTCAAATGGCAAGGCATGAGAGAGTCAATGTATGACAATCTGTTTAGTGCCCTCTTTCTCTTTCATGCACTGTGTGTGTGTGTGTGTGTGTGTTTTGCGGTGGGACAGCAGGAGTGTGAGCACTGTCATGCATGCTAATGGTTCTGTCCTTGCATGCTGCATTATAAAGTCCGTTTTGTGCGTGTGTGTGCAGTGTAGGAGCGGGTATTAGTGTGTGTGTATGTGTGTGCTGGCAAATTGTGTCATAACATTTCCTCATTGATGGGTGTAACAACCCATTGTTTCTTCTCTTCTCTTCTCTTCTCTTCTCTTCTCTTCTCTTCTCTTCTCTTCTCTTCTCTTCTCTTCTCTTCTCTTCTCTTCTCTTCTCTTCTCTTCTGTGGACTGAGGCTTAGAGATTTTGAAATGCACCCCCCTCCTCCTTTAAGCTCTCTGCCTGAGAAATAGATGGTTTGTTTATGGCTTTGAGTTAAAGACAAAAGATCCTGTCCCAGCTTGTCCTTCTTAAGCTTCCTTTGTATTAAATTTGTTCTTTCTTCTGCCCTTGGTGTCTTGTTCATATTTTCAGATGGTGCATTCACGCTGAATTATTGATAGGCGGTTTTGATATACACACATGATCGATGTGTTCTGCAGTATATGAGGGAAATCTAAACAGCTCTTGTCTGCCAGGCCTAAACGGTGCACATAAGACCCTACAGTAAATCCTACCGGTATTTGTTTGATTTCTCCAGGCTTTATTCTTTCTAAAGTTGCAGGGGTTTTATTTTCTTAACCTCGTGATCGCTGTTTGTGTGGCTGTTTATCGCATCTGTGTGTATTCTGAACTCATATGATCCTCTACTATATGTACTCTCTCATTAATAAATCATCAAATTTAACCGAACAAGACCATACCAGAATGTTGCGATATACGTCTTGAATTTCTTACGCCGCTTCTTGTTAGCAGCAGAAGAGTGTGACCACAAAACCTTTTAGAAAATAGGTTCATATTTTGGATAAAAGAGCGTCCATCTTTCATCTACACGCAATCATCTATGTTGCACAAACAGACACTTGTTTTTTATTCATCTGCAAAGAAGCCTTTGGTTTCAAGTGCTTTGGATCCAGATTAGAAGAAGGACTGAGATTAGCCCAGTTCTTCAGGAGATGAAAATCAATCCTGCGGAGCCAGAAACAACAACAACAACAAAAATCCATCCGTCTGTCCTCCCCTCCCTTCCTCCTTCACATGGTTGCTGATTTTCTTTGGGTGCACTGGAGTGTG
The DNA here is from genome assembly GCF_003368295.1 of Carassius auratus. Lineage (NCBI taxonomy): Eukaryota > Metazoa > Chordata > Actinopteri > Cypriniformes > Cyprinidae > Carassius > Carassius auratus. The sequence goes on along the minus strand of NC_039278.1, from coordinate 15,197,163 downwards.
TCAAAACCTTGGCATGAAAAAATTTAGCAAGAAGGGGTGCAAAGATCTCGGTAGTTTTTTGGCACACATTTAGGTGATTAATTACGGCACAGCTGAAGTGTACAGATATGTGTATAATAGCAGAGACATTTGTTGAACTGCATGTATAATGTATGGCAATTCTGGAAATCCAAGTAATGCCGTTGAATTATTTATTGAGTTGTATAGCTCTATAACCAGCTCTGTCTGCCATGCATGGTTTGGAACCCCAGGCCCGTTTGGGAACCAGCGGGCCGAGGCCATTAATAACTCATAAACACATTCATAATTTTACCCCCGTCCCTGTACAGTTCCGCTTGAACGATGGAATTAATCTTCAGAAAGTCATTGTGCCGGAGTCGTTGGGCTAGATTGACGACGTGGCTCTGAATGAATGGATGGATGGGTGGATGGATTGGTAAATGATACATATGGTGTGGAGAAATGAACGGATATGGCTGTCGGATTTCGTCCTATCCTTCTTTGAGACCAAATACATCTTATCTCAGTGAATCCGGAGCCAGATAGACTGCAATAGTTTACTGTGTCCTAGTCTGTTCCTACTGTTCCGTTTTTTATTGAATTGTAGGCCTTGTGAACATTAAGAAAATAGAATTGAAATGTTTGAAATACATAATACATAATAAATACATACAAGAGACAAAATGTGAAGCGCAGGGGGTCGGAATTGAGAACCGCTGATTTAGGAGAGTATAGCACAGATAATTTTGGATATTTATGTTAGTGTGTCGGGCAAGTAATGCTCTCATAGTGTAGATATTATTTAATTACTTAAGTAAGCGCTAAAACCTATTAGTTCTGAATGTGAACAGGAGAAATGTTCCGGTAAGAGTTGTTAGACCACAAGATTTGACCCTCGAGGCAGAAAACATTGAGGCACTTAAACAAATTTGCTTGGTCAATGGAAAGAAACTCAGAGAAGGACATACTGAATTAGAACTGCCCAAAACGGTTTTATGTTTGCATTTTTAAATCATATATTGAGCAGTACATAGTTCAGGATACTTCTGATGTATGTTTAAATCATACCTGCAATAAAATGTTCTTTATTCTCTATTGATTTCACAGTAAATAACAGTGTTCTTCTTTCCTTGTCTACAAGGATGTTGCACGGTGGGGTGTTTGGGAAACAAGTCCCAGTTACTCCCTTTCAATATTTGTTCTGGCTCCTCCGCGCAAACAGTAATGACTAAAGCTAGCCTTGCTAACGCTTAAGGGCATTGGCGTTGGAGTTGCTGTTGCTGTCAAAGGTTTGGTTGCTAATGTGCTTGTTTGTTTTGGATAGTGGGATAAGCTAACACTGATGAACATGGTTTAGACTGTGTCAGTGATGTCGGGCAGAGTGACGCCCACATTTCAGATGGCTTATGGTTGCGTGTACGCTACTCTGTCTCTCTGGCACCAAATTCCAGATAGCCTTTTTAGCCATGTGGCACTTAGTTTTTGAGATGAGACATTCAATCAGACAACTGCTCTTTAATTAGAAACAAAAACATAATCTGCATGTTTAAATGATGCAGACGCTAAGCTAGAAATCTGCTAGGTTACACGTGTCAAATGGCTGACCTCTGCCCTTGTTCCTTCTGTCTGAATGCTACTGTAGCAACTTGTAAATAGTTAATGCTAGCTCTGTGAACAGTGTGGCTGCTAAACATAAAGCCAAAATCAAATTACATTTGGATATTGAATTCAATGAATGAATTTAAGTCCTACATATCAGCAGATAATGAAAGACTACATGCACACAGTAACAGATTTCACAAACTAATTTTTGCATGTGCACTGTTCGTGATTAAGATCCAGTATTCGAACCACTGCTGTAATCTTATGTAGATTAAGCAAACCGCAAGTCGCACCTGTTAGTAATTGCAATAATTAATTCCAAACTTTGTAGCCAAAGACAACAGCAAAAACATCTAAATTCTGCTTTTAATCAATGCGAACAGATCGTTTTCTCTGCGTCTTCACAGCAAAAACACACACAGCTGTCTGTTGCGGCCTGTTTGGCCACAGGAAAGCAGTCCTCTCAGCTCTGGCTGCATCCTTTCTCTGTGATGCAGAAATCGTGGAGCATTGTTCAATCACAAGCTGTGTTTTCAAACATCATCTCTCCTTTCATTATTTGCAGATTGCGTCAGTTCCCCTGCAAGGCCGCTCTAGACCCCGAAGGGTTCTTGGGATACCTCCCATGGGGCTACTTCTGCTAAACTGTTTAAATGGCAGCATCCACTTAAGGCTGTGTTTGTTTGCTTTCCTTTTTATTTACTTCTGTCATTCACCGGGTTTCCTTTTTTTTATCAAAGGCCTAAGTTCCTACATTAGCATTAAAGATTCAGATCTGGGAATTTGCATGTAGTGTTGTAGAAGGTAATGGTAAAAATGGCATCTTGTTTGAATGTTAAATGACGTGTTTTATGTGTTGGCAGTTGCCCACTAAACAGATTTTTTTTCTCAACAGATGTATTCTTGGTACATTTACTCAGTGGGAATTGTGGTCTTTTCTTTCTCTGGGAAGTAAAGAGAGATCTGCTTTTTACTTCTTAACTGTCTCCTTTTTCTCGTATCATGTCATTTTACGATTTGCGGAACTCTTTCGGCAATTTCTAACAGACATGTTGCTGGTTGCAACGTCCTGATGCCATAAATGTTGTCAAAGAAAACAGTAATTAAAGAATTCCTGTTAGCATAAACAGTAAATATGTGCAGTTCTTGTCCACCTTAGGGTGATGTTCGAACAAGTTCTTCATACTTCTCTCGTCTCTTTTATTCCTTGCGCTATCCTCTAGCTTTAGTGAAAAACCTAAATATAGCTCCTGGCTCTAGGTCTGTCCTTCCAGTGATGTGTTGTGCACTGGAAGATGGATCTTTTTCGAGATATTGGATTGTCATGTGACAGGGCCGGCTGGTAACACAAACCATGCCTCTGTGGCTTAGTCAAGTTTAATGAGTGAGCTTGTCAGTACTCATGTTTTGTACACAGTCTTATCTGTCTACAGTTACATATCTTCACCTGCACTGATGGGCTGAGAGCTGTCAGCACCCAAGGAAAATGGCTGGCAGTTTTTATCGCGCTCGTATTTCTGTTTGTTTTTCTTAACCCTTGTAAATAGAGTGTGAGAATGCTTGACTGGCAAAAATCTGTTTATGGTTCTTTTATTCTGTCTGTTTTTCCTTTTATCTCTCTGTTTGTGAGGGTTATGTCCTTTCCTTGGTGTTTGAGTTCAATAATAAAGCATCCAAGCAGAGACATACAGTAAGACATATGTATAAGATGGCAGGTGACACCACTCATAGGAACGCGAATGGGGGAAACTGTAATGCTCATTATTGTGCCTGAAGAAATGTAGGAAAGTTCTACCTTTCCATAATATACATATATATATATATATATATATATATATATATATATATATATATATATATATATATATATATATATATATATATCCATCCACTCATATTTGGAAAAGCAGTACATCAAAACATGCTCATGTTTTAAGCATATATAAAAAAAATGTGATGCACCTTGAAGGATGCACCACCTTTAAGAGAGTCATTATCGGTGCCCTTTTAAAGTTAGATCAATCCACGGTGTCTGTGCGATTGATTGATCTAAAGAGTGAGAGGTTCATAACTGCCCGGTCCAGGCAGAGGGTTGTTTTCTAAGAGACTCGGAGCTGATAATCGCAGCCTCACTTTCTCTTATATGATCTCTCTATGCTCTTGTCATTTTGCATCAGAGGTGCCATGGCTGATGTCACTGATGACAAAGTTCAAATTTCTGATGATTAGATTATCTTTTCACCATAGCAATCTTCACACCTTCCGTGAAATTTGTTGCCTCCATCCTTAGACGGATCTAAGGTCAGTGAACATTCAGGGCTTAGAGATATGAATGCCTTTGTGGCTGTGGCTAGGTGTTTTTAAAATAATAGTTCATACAAAAAAAATCTATATATACTTTTTTGTTGTTTTGTTTTTATACAATCATCCTTTGAAATATCTTGGAATTGCAAAGACATTAGGGTAAATGATGAGAACATTTTCTTTGACAAAAAATTTGCAGACATAAAAAAACTAGTAAAGACAAGTTAGCAGAAAAAAAAAATATTCAGGACAGAATCTCACCCGTAGCACCACCATTATGAGGAATTTGAGGCAGAAGTCAGTATTTTCATAACAAACAAAAGGTATGGCGAAGCCAAAGCAGAGGTCACTTTCAAAAAAAAAAAAAAAAAAAATCCTCATATGGAATTTTACTCAGAACTTTTGGAAAGGCAGGAAGACCAGGAAATCATTCCTCTTTATAGGAAGAAGAGATTGGAGGGCTGAAAGGAGAGAGAAATCTATTGACTCAGAGCCTTTAGCTGCCTCAATCTTCCATTTGAAAGTGGAAATTTAAGCACGTTTGAAGGCAAGGTCGGCTGAGTTTATAGCTTTAGATTATGCAATTGTTTCTTCAGGGGGTTGCTGATTAATTCCATACTCTGGCTGACAGGTTCTTAATGCACAGCGGACAGGGCTGCTGTGGGACATTCTGACAGCATTGCATTAGGCAAACCTTGCTTTTCTCAATTTATACACATGTATAAGAAGAGATGCACGTAGCTGACCCTGAGAGAAATGGAGAGAGAGAGCAAGTCACCTTGAAGTGAAAGACAATTGTTCAGAGTGCTGCCACAACTGATGCAGGCTTTTATGTGTGAACGCCTAAGTGTTTTTGTGTGCATGGCATCTCTTTCTGGAGTTGTTTGGAGAGCAGTCTAGCAGCTTAACAATGCTTTCTTTCATTACTATATTGAATCATATTATATATTTAATTTTGGACTTTGCTTATGAATTGTTTATCATCTTCCCGTGACCTAAATTCAAGGCTCTGCTGCTCTGCTGAGTCAGTTGGCAACATTTTAATCTTTATCAAAGCATTTCGGATTGCAAAGGAAGGCTGCTGCGCTAATGAATGGAGTCTAATGGAGTCTGGTCTCAAGGATTCTGGATTCTACCCCTGGCTCATGGGAACCGCTTTACGTGATCTTTGTTCTGGTATAGATTATATCATGTGTTTGTAAGAAAAAGCATTTGTGTTGAAGTGGTATGTTATAAACTAATTTGGTAAACTCATTTGCTAAGCTTTTTTCCAAAATGCTCTGGGAATAGAGATGTTTAACCGCTATCCTTTCATTATGCGTTGCAAAGCACTCCAGCAAGTTTGGTGTTTTGTAGTTAGTGGTGCTTGCTCTAAGGCTTAGGCTATCATTCATACTTAGGGATTTGAACAGACCATGAGGTCTGCATCTCTGCATGGAAATGACCACCTAAAACCGTAACAACCAACTCGAACATCCTAGTAAACACCAAGAACACCCTAGCAACCACCTAGAATTTCTTTTTAGATACAACCATTTAGGTTTTGGCAGTAAAAAACAAAATCTAATGTTTTGGAGGTCAACAGCGACACACAGTCTCTCATTCCCATCTCCATCTAAACTGCTACTAATTAATCTTCTGCTGTTCACTGGGATTGCAGGGTTGAGTTTGGGAGCCTTCAGGAGCCAATCAGAGATGACCACCTCCTTTCTCTTCATCTCCTGCACTCCTTTAAGCTCTGTGTTGGAAATAACACTCTGAATTGAGTGTACTTTATTTTTTTAAACCACTTATTTATTCAATACATTTTAAAACCAATTTCACACGCCGGCCTGATGGTCTGTGGAGATTGTTCCAGCATAACGGCAGGAAGTTGTTTGGGATGAAACAGCCTCTATTTTGAGAAAGTGTGTGAACTGCTGTGTTAGGGATTTCAGGGAGAAGGGGAGGAGAAAAGCAATATTTCATTCCCTGAGACTGTACATGTCACAGATGCGGTTCAGTGATACCAACACAAGCGGTCCAGTGACATAGCCAGCATCCCGTTTTAAACTTCTCATCTTCTTTGAAGAAAAAAAAAAAAAGCTTCCATTAACAATAGCTGTGCTCATAAAAGCATGCTTATATGAGAGACGAGAGGCAGCTCATATACTCATCACTGCTCCTTGATGCATTAGTATTTTCTGCATTCAGACCTCTGAGAGGGTTGCACATAAATAATCCATCATTTCTTCTGCAGAGATCAGGTTCGTTCATTCATTCACATCGGACTTCCCGATAAGTACATAAGGTTTCTTAACACACACACATTAAAGGTAATGAAATAAATATGCTTATTGACCTTTGTTGACAGGAATGAAATACAAAACATCTTTTATTTTGACAAGTTTTTATGTTTTGATAAAATAGCATATAATAGTATATAATTTAATAGTATATATAAAATGTATATTTTTATTTATAACATAACAATTAAGGTTAGGGTTAGGGTTACAATCTTGATATTGTGTTGCAACTTGCAGCTCCAATGTAAAATCTGGATCCTGAAGCCAGACCAGTTGAGAATTTCTAATATAAACAGTTTCTTCCCCACACACCCACGACGCAGAGGCCAAAGCAGCATGACTCGCACAACACCTGGGGGTGGCTTAGGCAAAGCTGATGATAGCCTCAGCTCCCAAATCACTAACAGGTGGTCCAAGACTGGGCTGCACTCACCGTCTGTATCTGCATGGGGTGTTTTTCAGTGGATGTCTTTTCTAAGGGAAGATTAAGTAGTCTTTGACCTGCTGCACACTACTTTTAACACCTTTAGCTTTAGTTAACCCTATTGGTAGGAGCTGGTAGGCTATTGGCTGAAGGCTTGTTGTGCTTAAATAGGTTTAGCTTGGCTTGCCCATTATCTGTTTTGCATTTGAACGACAACCAAGTGTTTTCACCTCAGCTCAACTCGGGATCCAACTTCCAACGGGCTCCCACACACAACCTCTCAGATACTTATCCAGCGATAATTTAATCTCTTGCGTCGAGGCCGGAGAATCCCGACCACAGCTCCATTTAAGTTTCCAGCTTCAGCCTTTTAACAGCGAGCAGATCGGAATGATATCGAGGGCCGATGTCTAGTTGGATGTATTTTGTGGTTTGGCTTGAAATTTTCTAAAGGCCCCCGTTATGTAAAATGGAAAAACTAATAATGGAGGCTCCAGCAACATGGAGGATTGCTTGGTGCACTTCTTACCAACATGGGCTGTAAAAGTTTGATGTAAAAAGTTGAGCGCTTGCAGGGTTTAGGTTACAGTTTATCTCTCAATCTCGTTTTCTTGTCATACCTCATTGTCTTTAATGAGGAGATGCGTTTGAGATGAAGTGGGTTGATATAGCTAGCTGCTAAGAAGCTTGGGCAGATTTGAGTGTATTGATTTTCCTGTTCCAACTCTGCTGTCTCCACCCTGCGCTACTTAACTTTTACACTCTTCTATGCTGTGTTTATCTTTCGTGCCCTCGCCATATATTTTTCAGTGCTCTGCAATTTTTGCTCTAGGGTTGTTAGATTTCCTAGGAATGCATTATGTAAGACGTTACATTCAAGGATTTCATTTTAAGATAATTTTGAATATCAAAAGCGTAAATGTAAATCTTTCTGTGTGTGAATGTTAAGCACAGCTATCTTGACTCATTATTAGATGTATTATTAGATGTTTTTGAAGTGCTCTAAAAACTATGAGGTGTCCTCGGGAAGAACTGGACCACCATTGAAGGAGAATCAGGAGGAATGTCTGTTGTGTGAGGCTCTAGGCTTTTAAGAGCAACCGTGGACGATTAACTAATCAATTACACGCCAATGCATTTCATAGTGGAGAGACATGTGCTCTAGCTCTGTTTCCTCAGCATGGAGCTGTGCCGATTCGAAACACCCTGCACCCTGACCGAGGTCTGACGGCATGCTCCAGCCGTGAACCCAACGGGTGACTTATCCAATGAGAGTGAGCAGATTGCACATGTGTTTGTTTGTCTTCATGTTCAATGAAGCAGAAGTGTGATTGACATTTCCAAAGCAGTACCTCAAAGCTGCCAGCAGAAACTTCTAACACCCTTCCACTCAAGAAACACATTGAAAATTTGGCATCATATATCCAGAACTGCTCTTAATTAGTGCGCGTCCATTTATGTATGGTTCTGTTTCTAATGTACTTAAAGGGGGGGGTGAAATGCTATTTCATGCATCCTGAGTTTTTTACACTGTTAAAGAGTTGGATTCCCATGCTAAACATGGACAAAGTTTCAAAAATTAAGTTGTACGTTTGAAGGAGTATTTTTGTTCCAAAAAAAACTCTTCCGGTTTGTCACAAGTTTCGGAAAGTTTTTTTCGAGTATGGCTCTGTGTGACGTTAGATGGAGCGGAATTTCCTTACATGGGTCCTAAGGCACTTCTGCCGGAAGACGCGCACTCCCGTATAGCACAGCACTGAGAGCACAATAGACTTCATTGATCAGAGCGAGAGCGTCGCGAAAAGTCACAAAAGAAGTGTGTTTTTGGTTGCCAGGGCAAGACAACCCTGCACAGATTACCAAAAGAGGAACAGCATTAAGGGACCAGTGGATGGAGTTTATTTTTACAGAGCATCAACGGAGTTGTGCAAGTGTTTGTGTTTGTTCCCTGCATTTCGAAGATGCTTGTTTTACAAACAAGGCCCACTTTGACGCCGGATTTGCACATCGTTTATTTCTTAAGGATAATGCAGTCCAAACGAAAAAGGGTCACGATCGTGTGTTGGAACCACATGCCGTGAGTAAAACTGCTTCAAATATCTCTGTGTTATTAACTTAGCTATCAGCGCGTAAGCACATCAAGTAAACAACATGCGATGTTGTCATCAAACTGCAGTATCCACATGTACAGCTTAAAAAAAAAAAAAAAGACGACATAAAGTGGAACTTAGTAATTTTCCAAAACCGCTAAGCAAATATATACAGTTTCAGTACATACCACATAGAGACGCCATTGCAGATGCTGCTCTTGTTAAATTTCAGCCTCTGGATCTGTGTAACAGCTTCCAAACGCTCTCAACGCAAAAGCCTACTGGCGCTCGTGATTCTTTAGCTCCGCCCACACGTCACGCCTCTAGGCGCTCGTGTTTTTCCGGGAAAAATCGGTACAGACTATCTTTCTCTTATAAATATAATAAAAATAAAGACTTTTTGGAGTTATGAAGGATGCAGTACTACTCTATAGGTACTCAAGATTAACAGGATATTGAGTGAAAACTCAATATACTATTATATCTTATAGTATCGTGTTTGCATTTTTAGAAACCACTTAGGTTTTTTCCAAACTACAGGCTTCAGATAAGGATTAACTGTCACACTGTTTTGTGCTAACTGTCTCATCCGGGCTTCTCTTTCATGTAACACCTTTTTGAAATTCTAATTAGTCCCACACACTTCATCCAAACGAAATCAAATTATGTGGGAGATTTCTGCATGGGTAAAACATGCAGTGCAACGTGGGAAGTGAGGTTGTTAAACTGTCAGTGAAATCGAGGGGCATATTTTGGCCGAACCGCAGGGCTCATTACTTGAAAGGGAATAATACAGGAACAAGAGGTGCAGAGAATAAACCTGATTCTTTATCTCCATTTATTTCTCTCTTTCCCTTAGTTTTAGTGTGTGTATGTGTGTGTGTGTGTGTATGTACATACTTATATTATATGTAGGATATTGTATTGTGCATGTATTGTATCTTATTCTTATTAAATAAATAAAAAAAATCTCTCTCTCTCTCTCTCTCTCTCTCTCTCTCTCTCTCTCTCTCTCTCTCTATATATATATATATATATATATATATATATATATGTGTGTGTGTGTGTGTGTGTGTGTGAGAGAGAGAGAGATTTGGTATGTAGTGGAACAAAGACATTCCTTAACACTTAAACCCATTATTTATTGGATATAATATTATATTTACTTATGTACTTATTTTCTTACTAACTGGAAAAAACACTCAGTTCCTAGAATGACCCCTAAGCCTTTTGCTCTCTCTTTCACAAGTCATGCTCTCTAAAGCCTCATGGTTAAACCATCCACCAAGTTTCGACTTAGAGAGGTTATACCTTGTATCGCACCTCTAATGTGCTTAACTGAAAAGCCAAGACACACTCTTTCTCTCTCTCTCTCTCTCTCTCTCTCTCTCTCTCTCTCTCTCGTTCTAACTCTGTCCTTCTATCCTTGACCGTCTGCCTCAGGTCTCAATGCGGTGTCGTAGAGGGTCTCAGCATGAAAAATTACACAGTAAAAGCCTTTTTATATGTCATAATAAGCTTAAGAAATGTATTTTCCACTTCACTTGTTTTAAGAACTACGACCAGAGCTGTAAGGGTTAGTTGAATGTCAGAAAGCCTTTTGCTTTTCACATTCAACAAACCTAAGAGGCAAGGTTTGAAATGCAAATTATATATATATATATATATATATATATATATATATATATATATATATATATATATATATATATATATATACACATATTTTTTTTCTCACTGTACTCATACTAGAAAACAACAGACACTATCTTTTCTGTCTTTTCTGTTAACATACTTACTTATGGGATTATGTTCTGCCTTATCCAAAGAGAAAATTGGGTCTTATGTGGTCTGTATGACAGTTGCTACTGACTGCAGCCATGTCGGCCGGACACGGGCGGTTGGGAGATAGAAGCAGAACTGCCCTGAAGCGCTTATAATCCCAGCCGGGATTACTGTAATCTCCCTCTTCATTTTTGAAACTGGGATTTGTAAAAAGAAATGGTGACTAGATGTGGTTATTGTCACTGAGATACACTGTAGCTTAAGTAGGCATAAGAGCTTCTTTTGTGGCTCAGATCACTTGATCTGTAGTTGTGATGAGCACTGGAACTGAAAATCCCAATAATTGCTCTCAGAAAGGATATCATGTATTCAACACACTGCAAATTTGTGATGGGATCTGTGTTTAGATTTAAGCCTAATTTGGCCAGTGTTCTTTTTCAAGCATTAAAATAGCAATTAGTTAATCATTTTTGGAGAGGCTAGGATCACAAAAGTGTGTAAAGGGAGACACAATATAATTATTATTAGCTTTAGTTATGAATATAGTAACATGACATACATCATATAGTTCTAACTAAATTGCAGGCGGTCATTAAAACAAAAATTGTAAAAGTGACAAATTGACAAATCTGTCAGTATTTTCTTCTTTCCTTTGTGAAACACAATAGATGATATTTTGAATCATGAGTCCATTTTTGTGTTGCTTAGACCCCAATGATGTTCATTGTATGGAAAATAAATAAATAAATAGCTGAAACAGTCTCCAAAATATCCTCTTATGTGTTTCACAAAAGAATGAAAAACGACATGAGGGTAAGTAAATGAAGAGCAATTTTTTGTAGTCAAAGCGAAATATAAAGAGGTTTGTAAAGTGACAATGGTTGTTATGCTCCTGTCTGGGATCATTTTAGGACAATGATATCACTCAGAAGTAGCATCCATCTTACATAGACATTTGGGACGTACACAGATTAGACTTCAGCATTAATGGTGATTTATCTAGTGTGTCCGTGCACATCAGCACTGCTTAAACTCTCAAACAACAGAAAGCAGTGTGCCGTGGCTATAATATTTAAAAGGTTCCTGTCAAATCCAGGCTTAGATAAAAACGGATGACCTGCGGTGTCTGTTGGGCTCCCCGTAATTAATCAAGATGAATATAACTCTGACCACAAATGTCTAGAGTCATGTGGCGTTAATTTCAAAGGAAGCAATTAATTTTTCAAAACTTTTAACTGGGGGTCTGGGGCTGGGAGCAGGAAATGAGCGGCGATGGCATTTGGTTCGTTAAGGCCAGACGATTGATAGGCTCAGTAACCACAGGAAAACACATGACCGGCTAATTGAATTTGATTACTTGGTAATGCACTAGAGAAATGACCCAATCAATGCTCGTGCCATTCTTTGTCTCTCCCCCTGTAATGAATACATCACTTGAGAGTCCGATTATTCTCTTATTCATTTGATTCGGCTCAGCACGCACAGGGGTAACTTGTCCTGGTCTTGTTTGCCATGTAGTTGTAAACATCGATCGCTATTTGTTTATGAAGCTTTATTGTGTACATTTCGCAAATGCTATTCAACCCAGGGGCCTAGTGCTCAAACAGCCAAACAAACAGACGTTTGCCCTTGAAACCTTTGATTTTCGGTAGCCTGTCATGTCAGATGGCTGTTTTACACTCAATTAAAGAGCTATTGGACCCGAGTCTGTTTGCAGTCAGAGTTTGGTTTGTTTAGTTGCTGGGAAAGTTTTCTTCTGGGGTACAGTTAATGTGGACTCCGGTACAGTATGCAGTTTTGCATGAATATATCTAAATCATGGAAGTGAGCCATTTTTGAGGTTCATTTGCATCTTTGCATGCTTTACAGTAGCTCACATTTACCAAAGATTAATGCATTTTTCATAGCTGCTTCTCTTCAAATAAATGTTTTGGTGGTAAAAAATATTTGGAGAATAAACCCATATATATATTCCTCCTCATTACGATAGGCCTTATACAAGAATAAAGTCACACAATTATATATATATATATTTTAAAGAATGAACTAAAATAATGAAAATAAGTTAGAGGTATTTTATATGTAATTTTCTTTTAGTTTAATGCATTTCTCATTGCTGTTTGTTTCAGATTAAAGGTTTCGCTGGTAAATCCAATGCAACAAAATATGAATAAATCAGTGAAGCTGACATCTGTTATGGTGGTAAACTATGTCAGTAATTTAGTGAGATTTTTTCAAAAAATGTAGCAATTTAGTCTAAATAAATAAATATATAAATATAATATCCTTATAATAATAGACCTCATACTAAAATAAAGACATACCATTATATAGTAATATAATAAATATAAATAATAAACTCAATTAACAAGAAAATAGGTGTTTGTGTGTATATGAAAAAAACTATATAGCCACCATCCCAAAGAGTGAATTTTTTTTTTTTTTTTTTTAGAAAACGATTTTTGTGTCCACTTGGCAGACTTGCAAGGTGAAACTGTACAGTTTTTCTACGTAATGCACATTCTCTTCTCCGAGTCGTGTTTGTGTTGTCAGACAGCAGAGGGCAGATATCTGGCACACCAGAATACCCAGATGCATTTCACAAGCTGGAGAGCTCCAGTGACGTCCGAAAGGCAGATGGGCATTTATGCTGCGTAAGCATCTGTCCTTTCCCCCATGGCATCTCCCCCCCATCTCAGTACCTTTAACTTACTGTGCCTCTCTATTTCTCTCTGTGTTTGTCCTGTAAACACGCTTATGCACACACACACACACACACACACACACAGATTTGCTTGTCTTTTGATCATCTGTCTCTATTGAAAGGAGAACTCTGGCTGGTCACTGTGAAAACACTCCAGAGAGGGTACTGAGGATTCACTGAAATAGATGAGCCATTTTCCGCCTATCTCTTGAGAGAGCCTGTTTTTCTCCCACACACTCCCTCACACATACAGATTTCCTCTCGGTTTGTACTTTCTCTTCGGACTGGGAGCTTAAAGAAACGTTTTACTATTTGCGATGACAACTGTGTGTTTGTAAGAGTTGCAGGAGCTTGTTTAGTTTTTGTTTGGGGAATTTAAAGTTTATGTTCAAAAGTTAGCTTTATCTTCCAAAACTTCTTTGGGTAGATTTGGGGGTCATACATTTTGATTCATATACATTTTTATTAGTATTTATAAATTATATAAAGTAATATATATATCAATAAAATTTAGGGAAAAAATATACATTTTATACATAATATAATATGTATATATTATATTATATTTTAATGATGATTTTTTTTAAATAATATTATTAATTGTAGACATTTTCTTAATTTTAAGAAAGAAGTTTGATTATTATTATTATTATTTATTTTTTTTACTTTAAGGTGTGTGTTACAGATGTTAATTATTATTAGTATTATAAGTATTATTATTTCTTATGGCATATTATGTAGTAAAACAACATGAAAAGTAGAAGAAAATAAAAACTGGAGCTGTAGGTTTGCCTGTGTTTTTTTTTTTTTTTTTACTATTATCAAATATCAAGAGTTAGCATACATTGAAGTAAGAGTTAGCAGTTAGTCTTTGTCTCTATTAATAAAGAGGTACTGCAGTACTGCAGATGATGGTCCAGAGCCCTCAATTAAAAGTTAAACATTTAAATTAAAACAGGCGTAAGTTTACTAACAGCAATAAGTAGTGCAGGTCATTAGCTGTCTGCTAGCATGTAACAGCTGGACTGGATATGAAAACAGCAGACATGCAGTGCAGCGTTATTTATAAAATCCAGCTGATGGCTACCTCTGTGTCTCATTAAAGGAGTCATATGATGGGATTTTAAGTTTTACTTTATCTTTGGAGTGTTACAAGCTGTTTGTAAATATGTACGATCTTTAAAATCCACCACTCCCACCTAAAATGCCTCGTTTAAACAAGCCCCCACATGTCTATGCCACGACGTGGAAAGTTTTGTATAACACCCCCCAAATGTTAACGCAAAGAAAGAAAGAAGGCATAACTTTATTGTTGCTGTTACCGGCCAATCACGTCACACTGGATAGCTGCCCATTCAGAGCACACCTCGCTTTTCAGAACGATGAGTTTGTAAAAATCGACATGTTTTAGAAAGGCGGGCATGAAGGCGAAACAATAATAAATATAGTATGCGGAAAATAATGTGGTTTTTGAACCTTAAACCACATAAACACATTGCATTACACTAAATACACATTTTTAGCAATCATATGACCCCTTTAAATCCAGGACCAAGAGTTGTAAAAATTACTGTGTGCTATTTGGCAGGAGACTGTGTGATCTATATTGCTGTAATGTACTTTTTATTAGCTTTTAGTTGTTGATTCAAAGCCTTTATTTATAGTGGCTTATAACAAAACTGTTGGAACGAACAGGAGACTTTGGCTGCCAGCCTGCAAGATTGTGTTGTGTTTTTCCTGATTGTGGATTTTTGCAGGTTGGATGCTTCTGATGAAGGTTTTGCTAAAGACACAGGGCCAAGAAAAGATAAATAAGAAGGCTGCAAGGAGTCGTGCATGACCCATTGCCGCCACGGCCAGCGGACACAGCTTGCGTAATCTCAGAAAAGCCTCATGAAACTTGATTTAGACCAGCACTATCCTCCTTGCTCTATCGCTCAAACGTTCTCTCCAGGGGGAGTTTGCATACAGGCAGGATGTTGTAAAACATTTCCTGAAAAGTACTCTTATCAGCCTTTTAAAACGTAGATGTGTGGACGTTGTATTCCTGCGATTCCAGTCGCTGCACTCTGACGCTACTATCATAGTGAACTGTCTTCCTCCATTCTGGCAACCCTGCAAGTATGTTATTAACAGACAGTGCCTTTTAGACCTTGAAATGCCATGACTGCGTGCATCAGTGCTGTGCAAAAGGTTGATTTGTCCCCTGACCCTTTTGCTAAAGAAAACGTGCTGCACTTTTTTCTCAGAAATTAAAGTTACATAAGTCAAAAGAAAGCCGAGTTCGCCTTGAATTTTCAAAAGACTCGTTAGCTGTAAAGCTTTCCAATCGCTGATTTAGCTTTTGATTCGACTTCTGCGTCTGTGCTTTTTATCAGCTGCTGGGGTTGAAAGACACGCTCCACACTGCAATAGAGGTCACGAAAGGTCACGTAAAGGTCACGAGGGTAAGGAGAGGCCAACGTGACCTTTCACACAATCCCACAATCCCCTCCTGCTGTGGATTGGCCATCTCGTTTCATCATTTCAACAGTCGGTGACATCACGTACCATTCACATATCTTCTTTTGAAGTCCAACAGTGCATTGAAGAAAAATATTATATCACTTTCTAGCAAATCTCCAGATATTGTTTTATGGTGTAAGGTTTCTGAAGCAAATAAGATAATAGAAAAGATAAACATTGCTCTTATACTTTGATTACATAGCAGTTTGCTTTTCTATCTAAGAGACCCAGATCTGTTTTCTTGGACCTTTTCCTGGTCACATCCTTCAAATGTCTTTTGAAACAACAAGTTGATAATAATTTTATATACCGAGTACATGTGGTAATGTCAGGCATAAAAGCGTATGTTAGTAATAAACTACGTTTCTGCACTGCATTACTGTACCATCAAGATGTCTGAGAGGTTTTATGATGGTGCAGAGAGAGAGAGAGAGAGAGAGGATGGGAGGGAGAGGAGAAATGAACCAGTGCATTAGTCTCCCTAAGTCTTGCGTTTAGCCGTGTCAATATTGTCTGGACCACAGCTAAGTCCAGATTCTGTTCTGTTCCACTTTGTATTGACTCTGTGTCGGTGCACAAACACTTTGTGGCAACATTGATGTAACATTGAGTTGAGTAACTGAAACCCATTGGAGAGAGATCTGTGAGGGTCGTCGGCCATTGATGAGACTGAGAGAGAGAGACAGGAGTGGACGTAACTCTGAAAAAAAAATGACAAACCGGTCAAGTTTACTCAAAAAATCACTTCTTATTACTCACCTTTATCTTTGATTGGTGAAACTGATTGGTAGACATTGGGACGTCTTTTTTTTTTCTCCATATAATGATGACAGATATGCAAAGTCTTCAGAGATGAAGTATAATATGCTTACCTTGCAAAAAAGTAAAAAATCTCAAAATAATGAAAAAAATCTAATATAATATGATTTAAATAGAATTATTAATATTTATTAAATTTACTAAATAATTTATTAATTATTTATTTCCTTATTTTTCCATAGAAATATTATATAACAAAGCAAAAAAAAAAGTATATATATATATATATATATATATATATATATATATATATATATATATATATATATATATATATATATATATATATATATACATATATATATATACATATATATGTATATTTTCAATATAAATAATATGAATCTGCAATATAAGGTATAAAATCTAATGCAATAAAGTAAACTAAGTGAGACATTAATAAGCATTAGCACTAAACTGTAGTGCAGACAGTAAACCGTAGATATGAAGATCACACTGCATCACAGTGATCCTGTTTATTTATTTTACAGTTAGTGTCAGTCTGAAGTAAATACAATTAGCTTCTGTTACGAACAACAGTAAATGGGATGTTCCCTGATGGATAAAGAGGGTTGTGCTTGTGTGGGTGAGTGTGCAAAGCTTTTAACAACTCATCCTCTCGTTTTCTTATACCAACAATCTCCATCCACTTCATTCCATTTTCTGACTTGCTTCTCCATGCTTATTTGTATCTAACAGGTCATTAAGTTCACAAATGTGCAATTGAGTGTTTTGGAGGTTTAATTAGCATGTTTCCTTGGCTAATTAAAATGCACAAATCTAAGGATTAAAGCCCCTCTCCATTTCTCCCTCTTTCCCACACCCTTTTTATGAATAATTAATCAGTCTCTTTCACCAGGAGATTCTGTTGCACACCAGGACACATTTCAGTGTTGCGCAAGATGTAAACTCTTTTCCCTTTTCCTTCACAGACAGACAATTTTCCTGCTGAGCCCAATTACATGGGTAACAGGCAGCAGTTTGTTCAAAGGTAAGGCCTATTTAGCAGTTTTCTCAGCGTTATTTGTCTTAAACTCCTCTGTACTCAAATGTTCTTCAGATAAGAACTATAAAGCCATGAATCCATGCCTGGGTTCATCCGTTTGATCGTTTTCGGCTTGTTTTTCTGACTTGCAGCAGCTCGACGTTCAAAGATCCGGAGCGAGCCAGTCTCAGAGACAGCGGGCACGGGGACAGCGACCAAGCGGACAGCGATCAGGACACTAATAAAGGCTCCTGCTGTGACATGTCTGCTAAGGAAGCGCTCAAGATGAAGGCCACTGGGCTCAAGCCTCAACCACTTGAGCAGGGTGAGTCCTTCAACATCAGGAAATTCATTAGGAACCAAAGACTGAGTTGTTTATAGTCTGTCTCTCTTTTTGTGTGCTTTTTCACAGTCTTTCTTTTTGCTATTTGCTCATCGTTGTTGGACATTCCTTTTGTTCCTTGTGTTGTTTTACTCTCGTTTTTTACTCACATTACTCCACGTGGCACGTTCCACAAATTGGATGGTGTTAGGGCTGCTCCGATCACGATCGGCCGATCGTTAATGCGCATCTCGTCAGTAAAGCCGGTTCGCTAATCAGCGGTAAATTCCATCAGTTGCGTGATTTCACATAGAGAAGCTGTTACTACACAGAGCCATTGTTAACTTGTTAACTAATCCATGTTCATTTTCAGCGTTTATTTGCGTATCTTCTTGGTTAACAACGGCTCTGTGTATGTGAAATCACGCACCTGATGGAATTTACCGCTGATTAGGGAACCGGCTTTACTGACGAGATGCGCATTAATGATCGGTCGATCATGATCGAAGCAGTCCTACATGGTTTTATACTACTAGATGCAAAATTTTGGCATGTTCCACCTTGGAGGCTTCCTTGACATAATCATATGTAGCATGGAACATACTGTAATTTCATCGATCGGTTGCATTGATATTCCATTCACTGTAGTCATAACAATTTCAAAATCTCTTTCATTTTCGAAACAGCTAATCTCTTTCTCCTATTCTTTTGCTCTCTTTTGCTTTCCAAACTATCTTCCATCATTAAGACCCCTTATTCTCCTTGTTCTCTTTCGTCCATCTTTCATTTTCTCCCTCTCCCTTTTGCTCTCTCTCTCTCTCTTGTATTCTAGCCACGTTCTCGGTTTATCAAAGCAGGCAGGCCCATTATGATTTTATAAGCCAAACCACTCTAGCCGTTCCATTTAGTGAGTGCTGGTTAGGCGCTGGGAGGCGCTTTCTTTAAAATTTTGATAATGGAACATGGAAAATGACTTATCATCCAGCAGGCCATGTCATATTCTCCACCTGATTAAATATGAACAATTATTCTGGGTCTCTCTTGGTAGGAGAATTAGTTGTGACATGGGTAGAACAATAACTTCTGATAAGAAAGCAGTCCCATGCTCCCTTTTCACTGCACTCATTCAGGAAGGAAGCATGTAAGGATGGTTTTATTCATCTAGACCCAGGTCTGTTGGGTCATGTTGAAGACTATTACACTGGTGCCGTATCCCTCAAATGGCAATCCGAGAAAAAAAAGAGAATAAATGGGCCACAGAAAACAATACATCAAATATAATGGCACAATTAATCAATAGAACAGAGGGGAATCTGCCGCTATCTGAGCCGAGGCAGATGACGAGTGCGCCAAGTCTGTCTGCCTTGATTTGGCTTGTGTGTGTGTATGTGTGTGCGTGTTTTCATTGGGATTCAGGGATAGACTGAATGCACTGGCAAGAGAAATTGGCCAATTAAAGGGACCCATATGTTTGATATTTTGAGAATGTAGCCATTTAATGGTGCATGGGAACAGTTAGAGAATGGCTGAAATTAGCTAGTTTAACGGTGTGGCTCACACACACAAAGACAAGAGCTACAGTTGCAATAGTTGCATGTCCAACGAGCTTTATAATCTAAACCACAAACAATGAAAAAACCTGACAGCGAACAGTGTTTTTTGCATGTGTTTTTTCTTATATTTAATATTTAAATCAATGTTCTTTTTTCAAGACTGGGAATGGCTGTCTGTTTTGCCAGTATCCCTCCAGAGGGCTGGGTGTATCTTCTCTTAGGCAGGTGCTCTCTATGCTCTCTCTCACACAGAGATGACGCATGACAGTCCAGAGAAAGCCCAGGCTAGCCTAAAGATCCCCTGTGTCCTCTTGTAAGCATTATCACCTCCAACATTAGACCGTCTCCACTAGAGCCAGCTTCTAAATCTGTGTTAAAAGCTTTTGAAATTGATATTTTACAGTTGCTGGAAGGCTATAACAACACTGAGTGAATGTTATGTTTCACTGCATATGCAGCTTGCTATAGTGGTGTCTTTAACTGTGGAGTGTTATAGCTGTTTATGGTCAGTGGATGTGTGTGTGTGTGTGTGTGTGTGTGTGCGTGTGTGTGTGTGTGGAGCTGGTTGAGTTTAATGCATTATTTAGGAAGATTATTATTATTTTCAAAACTTTGGTTTGACTTGTATTACACTAGATACTTTTTGTGTAAATAATCATTTTAAAGTTATTAAAGTGCACATTATTAAAATTATTCACTTTTAAACGTAAAAAAAAAAAAAAAAATCGATAGTCTGGATGTAAATGGACTTACCAAGTATTTACCTCACTCTTTAATGAGAAAGCTGAGCTTGTTTGTCTTTCATAGGTTTTGACATTTTTCAGTGCAATTGTATTTTAAATTGTGAAGAATAGATGATTAAAATAATCATCACAAACCCACCCCACAGCTCATTTCAGCAATCAACTCTGTCACACTCACCTGTCAAGAAAGTTTAGACTTACAGTATTTTGTTCACATATCAGAAAAATCACGGATGCATCCAATTGCAGCAAACATTAATAAGCATTGCTACACTAACATTAAGTCTAGGGTTGGGTTTTAATATTTGTTACAGTGTTGTGTAGGCAGTCAGCACTATGATTAATGACCAATGAAATCTTCAGAAGTGCACTGATTTGGGAAACAAATCGCACATTGATCTGCCTCTGAACAACTTTCCTTTTCGGATTTTGTTCCCAAGAGAGGAAAGTCCTGTAAATAAAATTAAACAATAGCCAGACACTGAGGTTGCCTTCATTCTGGTCTAGACATTTCCAGTTAATTCCCAATTGATAAGTCATGTGTTGTTTTTTTTTTGTGTTTTTTTTTTCATTAAATAGCCTGTTTTGTTCCAAAATATGTCACATTACAGAACTAAATGCTATTTCATGTTGACTTAAAGTGAGTCCCTCGGGTATGCGTACCCCTGGTATTGAATCCACTCCCTAAATGTATTTTTAGATACATGTGTATGGCTATTATTACTGATTGTAAATTGTGTATTCATAAGGGCAAAATTAAATGCAGATATGAGAATGAAAAGAGAAACAGAAAAAAAAAACAGTTGATCACAATCGCTGGACAGAGTCTTATCATGCACTTTCTCATTATGTCTATCACATATTCCCCATTTGGTGTCAGGTTTTGGACTTTTATGATGTAGTTTTGGTCTTCAGCTTCCTAAATGACAATCCCATATATAAATGTGTATTTCACTTCTTTCTGGACATGCACCTTGGCTAGTTTTCAAGGTTGGGAATTTTCTATGCCCATATAAGTGTGTGTGTGTGTGTGTGTGTGTTTCCTGGGGCTGTGTATTGAGTTGTAATTCAGTCAGAGACCAGACCTTGTTCACACAGACATAAACAACAGAGGGTAGTAGAAGACAATTCTCATCTTCCTCTCTCTCACTATCTACTCTAATTATGCTCACCCTCTAGCGCAAACACACTTATAGGAATCACAACTGGAAACATATCCGCATTGTGAATAGAACCGCAGTCCCTCATAGATCTAATGTCATGTTTTCATCCCCGTAGAGAAGAGTTTGTTTTATCTGCCATGTTCCTCTCACCTTTTTTTATTCTCTCTGCTTTTAATTGGATCAGAACCAAGTTGTTTTTAGAACAAATATGAGCTTTGTTCCAAAAACTTGCAAGTTGTCTACCTAGACATTGTTTTAAAGCTTCATAGGCACTCTCGCAACTATTTTGCTCAATATTTGTGAGTACTATGTATTTATATATTTATATTATTTAATACATAATACTCTTTTATTCCCCACTTCTTCTTTTTGTCGCCAGTGTGTGTGCTAGTTTGAAATTGATTATTTAGGCTCTCTTAATTGGGAGCTGTGTATTAAGTAGGCAGAAAAGTTTTTTTTTTTTTTTTTTTTTGCATTAATTGTTGATTAATTGATGTAAAGTTTTGCCTGCAGCATTTTTTCAATTGGAATTCATCAGTGGCCATCACACGGTCCAATAGGCATGTATATAAGTTATGAAAACCGGCCCATTATATGCAAGTGCCTAGATGTGTTCCTACGATAATGTGTGCGTGTGCGTGCGTGAAAAGGTCCCATTAGATTGCTGTGTAAGTGTTCTAGATGACCTCCCTTAATTGTGTTTGATTGGAGGACGATAATCAAATTGTCTCACCTCTTTTCCACTGTAATGCTTCAGATTATTCATCTGAAGCAGCAAAATGGGAGAAGATAAAATTATTGTAATAACTGACCCATTGACTACCCACGTTTGTCTGGTTTACTTGGTCTAGTTCAGTGTTATTTTAGTATCACTGATGTAATATTATATTAGGCTAGATATTATTTTGTATTATGGTATTATTTTGTATCATTGATATACTATTATATATATTTTTTTATTTGTTATTTTTTTATAAATATCTTGATTTAGTTTTTAATTTCATATTTACCATTTTTAAGTTTTAGCAATTTCGTTTTGTGTGTTTTATTTTAATTTTTTTTTGTATTTTTTTATTAGTTTTTGTTTGATTTATATATTTGTATGTAGTGTTTATAAATTAAATTACTGTATAATTTCAGGTTAAACTTAAAGAAAATGACAAATGTTGTTTTGGCTGAAGTAAAGAAGCATAAGTATATATGTATGTATGTATAGCAATATTTTATTTTAATTCTATAATTTATTTTTATTTTATTTCAAAATTTATTGTTTTTATTCTTGATTTGACATAACAGGATAATCAATAATAAAGAATTTAATGGGGTGCCATCAGCAAATCAGCATCATCCTGATGTCATTTTCGTGCAGCTCCAAAGTGATTAGTTGTAAAAATGAGCTCAAATAAGAATGTCAGCAAGCCAAGCAACTGCCATTGAAATGAATAAGAATGCTAAAGCATAGTTTCTCCAGACACAAACCCATGCAGTCATTCATTTCCCTCACTTTTTTGGCAGAGTAATCAAGATCTCTTTTACCCACTTTATCTATTGGAACATAGCGCTGTGATGCTTGGTCACACACGCATTATAGTTTTGAAACTACCTGAGAGCAATGGCTGATTGATTCTCCGTGGCTGCTGCAATGCTTTAAATTGAACAGTCGGATGGAGGCAGAGCTCTGGGAAACAACAGACGCTACATCAAGACTCCAAAACGTGTCAGAACACCACACTCAGACGAAAGCTCTGATCAGACATATCGATTATGATCCTGATTCTACAAGCCTTGTTTAACTACTCTTCCAGCAACATGATTCATTCATCAATACATGATTCATACAGCAGGGCCTTCGTTAACGAAATCGGTGCTGAAAAACCCATGTGTTTAAAGACTAGATGGAAAACGGCATTCATAATACGTATAACTTGAACTAGTTCATACATATTTTTAAACGATAAAGACCCTCCATAATTACCAAAATGCATCTGTCCAGTTTTTCCTCAATAACGCCATTACCTCTCACACGTAGCATTGACATTAAACTTGGTGTGTCTAATGTTTTAATTTTAGAGTGAATATGCCCACTGGATATTATGTTCTCCATTGGGATTTGGTTGGATCAGACCGTTAAGCTATGATATTATTAATTTACATTATTTCCCCCTACCTACGCTGGTTGTGGTTGCATTAGCAGAAACGTCGTTTTCAAAAGCAGAGGACATCATTACATTTTCCTTCAGAACAGCATGCACTGAAGATTCATTCATTAAGATCAAGGACATGTATTCCGTTGTCTCTATGCAAAGAACTGTGCATTACTTTTCTTGCACCATTTTGTACATGGCTCCAACCTTTTTTAATGGAAACGCACTAAAGAGGGATATGCATGCATGCATGCAATGCTATTTAATAACTGATGAGTTGTGTAATAAAGGGGCTTAGATCATATTTCTTCAGGAAGAAACATAAAGCACTGAAAATATATCTAAAATGATTGCTATATTTTTGTGTGCATATCCCACTTTGTGATCCTTACACACATTCACTTCAAAGAAGCAAAATCAGTTAATGACATTCCGACTGATGCCCTTTTCCCACTTGTTGCCTAGGTTACCTCCTCTTCCTGGCACTCAGGCATTAGCGGAATCCATATTGACAGATTTTACTGTTTTTTTACTCTTTTTTTCACCCTTCAAAAAAGGTCATTTCCTGTCATATTTTAAGCATATAATGCAGACGTGTTTAGATGACGGTGCGGTGTTTTGAAACGGCTCAACACTTCTACAAAGCTATTCATACACACTCGCTCAATGGAATGTATGAGCACTCTTGGCTTTCTTGTCAGTTCTTTCCACAATGCTTCATTCACCTCTATTCCTTAAGTTCCACATCTGTTTTATTCTCTCTTTTCTACAAAGAAAAGCGAGTCTGTGTAATACAGATAAAGAAAGACGTGTATGAATGAATGCCGTATGTGACATCAGCCTGTTTTCTAAAACCATAGAGCCTCAGTATACACACACACACACTTTGAGACTCAAATGTCTACTCCGTTAAAGCATAGGCTTGTGGAGGAAATGTGCAATTTCCAAATATTCTATTAATATTACACTTTCTAATCTTGACTCACTAGGGTTAATCATATTTTCCACGTCATATGCTGATTTTTTTTAACAAAATCAATTAGAAAACAAATGAAATAAAAATTAAAATGCACTCCGAAAGGTAAATATACTGATATGTAAGTTTAGAGATCAAAGTGCATTGATCTTTTCATTTCTTTATATGGATTTCATTCATGCACTCTGTAATCTCCTAAATGCATTTTACTGAGGTTTATATTGCAGATAGTCTGGAAGCAGGGCTTTTTTGAGTTTCGCTGGAATAGTTCCAGTGTCATCAATGCTTTCGTAAGGCGACTGTCAGTAAGAATAATCACTGTCATTGTCTTCCTTTTAAAGTGACTCAAATATGCATTAATATCACATGAATCTCACAGTTTTAGATGGCGGTGTATTTTTCATGTCTGACAAGTTTCATATCTCTTTTTTTATTTCCTGGTAGAGCTGTCACCATGCATCAGATTTAGCCATATAAGCTCTCGAATTTGTTCTCTATCCATTCCGACAATAACTGACATGTCGCAATAATGTAATTGATTTGCAGTCGGGAGAAAAATGCAACTAACAACGTAGACAAACTGAAAGGTCAGCAAATCTCTTCTGATTTATTTTGTTCATGTTTTTTTATACCTCTCGGCAGTGGTGCGGTGATTCATCAGTCAAAATCACTGAATAGTTAATCACTTTCTTTTCTGCATTTTTTCACACTCTCTAAATTAACTTTGTGCAAATGAGATTGTGATCAGAACATACATCAGAACTGATCATCCGTTTTCATGAGTCATGTTCCTAGAAACATTGGCGTGAGAGATATGGCACAGTCATGTGAGCTCAGGCTTGGCAATAGCAGATATATAGCCTGTGACTGCGTGAGCATGAAAGCAGCTGACCTGCCGAGTCCCGTGGGAAAGAGCGGCTTTTCCCTCATAACGATTACAAATCGCCAGCAATGCAATTACCAGGGGCTAAGCAATGACTCTCACGACTTAAACAATGATAGCCGATCTCGGACAGCATTGTTCAATAACGGAATAAAGCTGAAGATTTGTTGCACTCTCAAACGCAATAAGACACCACGTCCATTTATTTCTACAGAGCCTCTGGGAGCACTGAAGGCTGTTTTCAGGGACCATCAAAGTAATATTCATGCTATTAAGATATCTATCTAAACATTTAGCATACTGAATGCTACCTCAGACTCCCAGCATTTTCCAATGAAGATATACAGTATATCTGGTTAGATTTTATCTCTACACTGTTACACTCATAATCTTCCAAAAGGGATTTTTTACAGTGATCCCATAGAAGAACCAGTTTTGGTTCCCAAAAGAACCTTTTGGTGAACAGTTCTTAGAATATATATATATTTTTTTTTTCTTAGTGTAAAGCACGTTTAAATAATCTAAAATAAATAAATAAAACTATATTTAATAATAATAATGATAATAAAAATAAACAATTGATAGAAAAACAGCAGCGTCACTAATCATTTTCTGATAGAACAATATCCACTGAGTTTGTGAAAATTCCCTCAAGTCCGAAACACAACACAGAGCAATTCGTAAAATAAAATGAGTAAAACACCTATGATAATTCAATACAAAAATGTTCAGCATTAACACAGTAGACTGAGCCCTATTTTTATGGACTTTTCATAGATATGTTGTTGTTTTTTAGCATATAGTTTTTAACTTTTTGTTAGGTTTGTAAAGTTATTTAAATATTTCAACTTAAACTAAACGAAAATTTGAAATGTAGCTGAAATAAAATAAGCTTAACTCTTTTATATTTAAAGTTATTTCTGCTAATGCTTATTTCAATTAATTTTTTTTTGTTTTTAGTTTAGTTTTAGTTTGGCTGTTCCCAGGCTACATGATATATAAGTGGCGCCCCTGTTTGTCTGGAAAACTCACGTTAATGTTGTATTGATGTTAAGGACGACAGCTGGTGCCACTAGCCTCAGCTGAGAACTCTAATTAACTCTATTAAGTTTGTTCGCATAGGACCTAAACAGGTACCACATGGGAGATTGTTGGTTCATATGTCTATATCACATCTGTCTGGTAGATGTGATTAATTGATGTTTAATGGTTTGCATCTCAATTCTACTGACCAAAAAAGATGCCTCAGTTTAGTGGCGTCAATCAAAACAAGGAAGGAAGTATTCCTGTAGTGATTCATGAAATGAGCTTTATTTCTGTGAAACCTGCTCTTTTGCATACTTTGGTTGTCAGATGGCAGCCTTTTGTTGATATTTCAGATAATCATTTCATCAACCCGAAATCAATGTTTTGTTTTGTTTTTCACACTTATTAATAGTGCGTCTCCTGCAACAGCCTTTGTTCTCTAATTGAATAAGCACGACCCAATTGATGCATGCGGATGTCAGAAGAAACATTTGGAGAGGGAAATTAGAAGCCTGAGCAATCTGGAGTAGCGTGAGTCTTATCATTCATGTATCACTCTTGTTGTTTTGTGTCTTCTTCACCTCACTTGTTCACACTCTTAAGCCCCATCGCGCACTATTAAAACAATTTAGTCTAAGCTAGCGCAATCCCACGGAAAGGCTGCAAATCTTTTTAAGGGCAATATCTGGAGCTTAGGATTTAGTTTCCTTTATTATTGAAGATTTAAGGGATTATCTTTCACTCTACACAAAGTTTCATTTTGTTTTTTTGTGTGAGTGTATTAGTGTGGTAACGGATGCATTGTGGACCTTCCCTGAGGTTAAGAAAAGATGTCCTGTGTCTGCTGGCCTGTAGTGATTGATGAAAGCTTCAGGATCTTTCAGCCATCTAGAGCCTACTGTATCGTATTTGAAATGTGCATTTATAAAGCCTAAATTATCACAGTATTTATTTATTTATTTACTTTAGGAGAATCATGTTAAAATCTCTGTTTTCATTAATCATTAATTGCATTGCATTGTATGTTTTGCCCTCCATAATAACAATACAGAGCTTTTATTTATTTTGAGCATTTAAATATCATACTAAGGCCTATTATTGGGAGATATCAAGTTACAACTGATATTAATATGCATTTTGTGGAAGTAGTCTGCTATACTGCAAAAATATATTTTTAATTTACATTACATAATTTTTATTTTTATTTTATTGTTCCTAAAATTGAGATGATTTTCCCTCCTCTGGTGGGTTCAATATTCTTTTATGATACTCTTAAAGAAATGTATGTTTAAATTTTTTCAATAGACCATACATTTATTGAAACAACTGTTTGTCTGACTATTATTTCATATGTTTCATAGTTACAAGCAAAAATTATGACCTGTGAACCACTTCATGCTGTATTTTTAAACTCCAGCTTTATTAATTTCAGATAAAAAAACAAACAAAAAAATCCCTGGAAGTCTTCACATATTTCAATGTTTTAGTAAAAACATATGTAGGTAAATGCTTATTATTGGTTAAATTGTTTAATTATGAATTATGTTCCATGTCCATTTAGTTTAAACAGTGGAAAACACTGATTACTTTTAACTAGGTTTTAGTTATTACATTTAAACATTTTCGTTTTCAATAAAAATATTGACTATCATGAAACGGCTCAGCAATATAGAGAATTTTTCTATTTTAGCTCTATTTCCCAATCCTTAGCCTGTTGTGCGCAAATACCCACATACCTCTTTTTCGTGTAATTAAGCTGGAACCTCATTAGCCCCGAGTATCATGGTTATGATATCTGAGAGTCATAACGACACTGTGTCCTCTGCCTTCTGAGGGAGCAAACCATAAATCTGTGACATTAGCCTGCCGCCCCTGTCGCCGCAGTGACTAATTATGATCTGTTTGTATAAGTAATGGCTTATTCTTCACACGGTACAGTGTGATCATGATTAAAAAGGGACCCGTCGGAGCCGTAGACTCATTTTCCTTTGCTCTCATTGGCCGCTCGCTCATCATCTCCCTTTCCTCTTAAATGAAAACTCGTTATTTGACGTGTGCTAAATGCTATTCAGGTCGCTTTCCCCCACTAGCCGGTGCTGGAATAAAGAAATTAGGAGGTATTAATCCTTAAGGAGCTAATTTATCCCTCACAAGCGAAGTGGACAAGGACTCGTTTCCGAGGAGAGCTTTAGCAGTGGTTTTTGGAGGCTAGTCACAGCGCAGAGCAGCTCAAGTGCAACTCACACACTTGTTCTTTATGATCTTTTGCATCTGACCTTATCATTTGTTCAAATGCTTTGACATAAAGGTTGGAAAAAATGTTTTTTAGGGGGGAAGCAGACTTTAGAAAAGTGCAGTTTCGTTGACCTGAACCTTATTTTTTTATTATTGTCTAAGAAAGGAAAAATGCTTTATGAAAGCAATCAGATTTGAGTAGAGACAGCATTTAAACTTGGCTCAGTGGCTGTAAACTATTACATCCGATATCCCAAGAACATCAGCTGTAGATTAATATACTTTAATGGTGCTTGAGAGATTTTCACATATGAGTTCATAAAACAAACCTGACAGCTCCAGATGTAGGCTGCAGCATTAATACAAAAATTGTTTGCCTCTTTGTTTCCTGTCATACATGACCCACGGTACTTTTTTGCAGATTTCATGCTCAATCACAGACAGATGGGAATGCCCAAACCATGTCTGATGATGTTTGTTAAACCTCATTGTCAGCACCACATTTGTGACTCTGGACCACAAAACCAGTCTTATGTTACTGGGGTATATTTTAAGCAATAGCCAAAAAAGAAAAGAAAAAAAAAAACATTGTATGGGTGCAAATTATCGATTTTTCTTTTATGCCAAAAATCCAATGCCAAAAAAAAAAAGATATTAAGTAAAGATCATTTTCAATGAAGATATTTATTACATTTCCTAACATAAATATATTGAAACTTAATTTTTGGTTAGTAATATGCATTGCTAAGAATTAATTTGGACAATTTCAAAGGCGATTTTCTTAGTATTTAGATTTTTTTGCACCCTCAGATTCCAGATTTTCTAATTGTTTTATCTCGGCCAAATATCGTCCGATTCCAATAAACCGTACATCAATGCAAAGCATATTTATTCAGCTTTCAGATGTTGTTTAAATCTCAATTTCGAAAAAATTGACACTTAAAACTGGTTTTCTGGTCCAGGGTCACCTTTGTGGTCTTTGTTACCGAACAGTCGGGGAGTATGTAGAGTCTATTGTTTTCTGTTTATGTCACTGCAGTTTCTGACAAATATGTGCTCAAGGTCACTGATTGGATTACATTTATTGTGCTTTCACACAGCCTGTTTCTGTGTAGGTCAAAACAAATGTAGTTTCCTGTTGCAAACAGAATTAAGAGGAAGATTAGACATATAGGTTGGATTTATAATGGCAACACCAGCAAGTGTCAAGTGTAAAGAACAGTTTAACACTTTAAAAAGCACAAAGAATTTATTTGGACACCGTGTTCATTCTTAAAGCAGTAGTTCACCCAAAAATCTGTTGTCATTTATTCACCCTCATGTTCCAAACCAGTTTGACCTTCTTTCTTTATGTGGGGAACATTGGAAAAACAATTTAGAAGAAAGAAAGGAATGCAGGTTTGGAGCATTTTTTCTCAGAGGAACGAACCATTCAGTACACATTTCTGGTGCTACCGTGCACACTTTTTTGGTATACATTAGTCCTGTTCACAATTAATTCATGATGTATAAAATCAAGTCTCAACGTACAAAATATGTAACTTTGGGAAAGTAAAATGAGTTGTAAATGTTATATCAAAGGAGTTTTGTCCTATTAGCCTGATCTATTTTTGACATTCAGAGTAGCTGTAGATCATTTTTCTTCACATTTTTTTTCTTTCCTCCCCTCCCTTTTTCTTTCCACTTAAACTGATTATTAACTTTGATAAGAACACATATGTTGGATTAATTAATGCTTTGAGTCTAGTCCCAGGGCGATTGGGCACACATTTTAGTTCTAACCTTTTACTTTAAGGCATTGTTTGGTGTATAATTAAGCTTGGCTTAATTAGTGAGTTATTAAGACCTGAGATATGACAGTATCTTCTGGACTCAAGGGGGAAAAAAACTGTCTGACTGGAGGATTTTAAAAGTTGTTGAAACTTACTTGAACTGCCATGCAGTTCATTCAAACACATTGATTAACTTGAAATTGACTGGTTTTAAATAGCAACACGACTAGCTGTTGCTTGGACCGCGCCATCTGTTTTCATAGGCAGAGCTTGTGCAAACTCAATTTCTGATGGATGGAAATTGATTGGATCTATCAAATAATAATCAGGCCTGAGGTTTTTATTCTAAAGCTGGGCTTTTGCGCGAACACAAATCGGAGACCTTGGTTCAAGTGTCCAATCATCTACACAGCCACCCTTCCTAATCAAGTCTATCAAAATCACGAATTCAGTTTATCTGTCCTTTCCCACTCTCTCTCTCCTTTCTATCAGTCTCTCTGCGATAATGAATTATCCATTATTTCCCTTTTATCCACACTGGCCTCCCTCTGTGATGAACAGCGTAATGTGACCGCATGCACGAGGACTCTGTTCTCTGCAACGTCTTCCATCTGGAAACAGTCTCAACCATATTATATATATATATATATATATCCCATTCCATGTCTGTGTCAGATTGGAAGCAGGTTAGAAATAATTCATGGTCATGTCCTCTGTCCTCAGGGTCCTCATGTCCTCTGTTTCAGATTGCAATGTCTTTTACCAGCGATCCAGGGAATGTTTTATGAATCATTAGGAACTGAAGAACGTTTCTACTCATGACTTTGAACTAATTTTAACTCTTTCCTCAAGGCAATCTTAACCACTTAAGGCCTGTTAGAACTAAAGCTGAACATCAGATATTTAATAGTTAAACTAATAGTTCAACTATACACAAACATTACGTAATTTACTCATGTCTCATGTCTTCGAAAGCCTGTATAATTTATTAATTTATTTAAATTTTTATTGTTCTTTTCATTTCAGGACATTTTTTTTCTTCTATGCTTACAATGAATGTGAAGCTTTCATGCTTAAAAAAGAAAAAATGAAATCCAAAAGCACCATTAGTATTATTACAGTATCTTTTGAAGCCACATGATAGCTTTATGTGATAAAAGATTTACTGATAGTGTTAGAGTCAATGAGTTCAACTCAAAGGCAGGTTATACAGAGGGCCGTCGTGGCTTAGTGGTCGGACTTGTAACCCGAAGGTTGCGGGTTCGAGTATCAGGTCTGGCAGGAATTTTCGCTTGGGGGAGTTAATAACCTACACTCTCTTTCACCCTCAATACCACGACTGAGATGATACCCTTTAGCAAGACACCAAACGCCCAGCTGCTCCCCAAGCGCCACAGCTCCGGGTGTGTGTTCACAGTGTGTGTGTGTGTGTGTGTGTGTGTACTTGGATGGGTTAAATGCAGAGCACAAATTCCCAGTATGGGTCACCATACTTGGCCACATGTCACTTCAATCACTCACTTTTTTTTCGAGAAATGGTTCATTAATAAATAATTTAGACATATTTTGTGAATTAGACCAACTAATTAATTCCCTGTAAACTCTAATGCTCAGAATAATTACTTGGCTTGTGTAGGGCAAACTTAAATTAGTTCTAACAAATTAACTTTCATGGGTATGTAGAACTTCCTTGTTCTTTTGACTATGATACTATCATACGGATGAAAGAGAGTCATAAGAGTGAGTAAATGATAACAGAAAGTTTATTTTTGGCTCAACTATGGGGCTAACAGGATTTTGCACCATTCCCAAAGTAGATTCCCAAAACAGCTTAGTTACACATAGCACTGGTGCATAAAAATACAATTATTTCCTGTTCTTTGGCAATTTTAAGGGGAACCAGTTGGCATTAAATCATTTGTTGGACATTGTTTTGCCATTAGTGGAAGTTTAATGTGACCCTGGTCTCATACAGGAGTGCTGTAATGAGCGTTTAGTTGTGTGGGTACTGCCGGGCCTTCAGGCCTACAGAAGTCCTCCTGACCCTTCTTTGGCACACTACTCTACTTTAACATGTATGTGGACGTGCTTGAATAAATCTGTACCTCTGTAAGTTTAAACTCGCGTGTGTCCGCCTCCGCCTCTCAAACTCAGTGGGGGAAACGTGTTGTCCAGCATCGCCATAGCGATGATACCCCAGGAGGAGATTATGATGATGCGTCCACACTTCCTGGCTCTCTGCCACTCCTTCCCATCTGTGCTCTGTCTTCAGTGAGGGTTTTGAGTGCACTTGTGTAGTAGTGGCATTGTTAAGAAGGAAGTACAAAAGGAAACATAGTGTGGTGTTCTCTATAAAATAATAATAATTTAAAAAATAATATATATATATATATATATATATATATATATATATATATATATATATATATATATATATATATATATATATATATATATATATATATATATATATATATGTATGTATATATATATGTATATATGTATGTATATATATATATGTATGTATGTATGTATATATATATATGTATGTATGTATGTATGTATATATATATATATATATATATATATATATATATATATATATATATATATATATATGTATATATATATATGTATATATGTATGTATATATATATATGTATATATGTATGTATATATATATATGTATATATGTATGTATATATATATATGTATATATGTATGTATATATATATATGTATATATGTATGTATATATATATATGTATATATGTATGTATATATATATATGTATATATATATATATATATATATATATATATGTATATATGTATTATATTATTATTATGATTATTATATATTATTATTATTTATTTATTTATTTATTTATTTATTTTTTTCAGTATAGCAATATTTTTATTATAATTAATGGAATAGTTCAGAAACAGGTTTGGAACGACATGAGGATGAGTACAATGTTGACGGATTGAACTAGACACTCTGAAAATTTGAGATTTGTATAATTCAAACCTGTCATCTCTTGTATTTATTGTATAAAGTTCTGTGCTCAACACCATTGCTCTTGCTTTTGTCTGCCTATCATATTTTATAAATGATGACTTCCTGTTCTGACAGCTAGGGAAGATTCTCAAGGTTGTACTCTCTAAGTGACATCTTCTGCACTTCATCTTCAAGCTGTGTTTAAGCGAGCTGAGTGCGACCTCTCCATGGGAGGTCCCCTTACATTCATACTCGCGAAAGGGTTTAGAGAGCGATGCACATGAAAGCTGTTTGCACCCGTTGGGCTTATCGCGCTGTTCTTGTATGTATAGGTTTTTCTCCCCGATGGGAAATAGTTTAGTGGGTTTGAAATGTTCAAAATCAAAGTGCATTCTGCTTTATCTGCTGTTTTTAATTCATCAGTTATATTTTATTGCAGCTTTCTGAATACTTTCTGGAAAACCAGGTTTTGTTGTGATAAGAAAAGGAAGAGGGGAATATCATAAATAAAAATGAGGTTGGGGTCACAGACTAGCAGTTAGGATTTTGTGACAATGTGCCATGGTATAATAATATTCTCAAACTTAAATTCTACATATTAATTAAAATATTTAAAAAAAGTATATATATAATAATTTTTATTCAAATAACCCTGATGTTATTTGAATCTGAGTTTTCTGATCCAGTTCCCCCACTTCTGACCAACATTTCCTGTATAAATAAAATAAATAATAGCAGATTATACTAATAATTGTGCACATACTCTAGTGAATTGCATAGATGCACTTTTATGTGTGGGCGACCATGGGTTTGACTTGGGTCGTGTCCACATCCCACTTCATCCTCCAGTCTTTTTTATTTCCTGTCTACTCTCAGACTGTTTCTAGTTGCAGGATAGACAGAGATAAACGGACCGAGAGAGGAACGGGAGGCGTGCTGCCTCCCCTCAGGAGGTGAGCTTAAGTACAGATCTGTTGTTTCCTGAGGGCTGTAAGCCACCTACAGTTCAAATAATAATCAAAAGACCAGCTGCTGAGCGAATGAGTCTGTGTGCTTTATGGTAATGACGGATCGTTTCAGTATCTCCTACCATGAAACTTACTGTGATATTAATCGTTCTGCTTTATGGTACCTATATATTCATGTTAAAATCTCCTATACTTTCTGAATAGCTGGTCACTTATTTATTATTTTTGTATTATTTTATAGTTTAATAGTATAATGCATGTTTACTGAAATATATGAAGAAGAAAAAAACTTTTAAAATAAAATGCATTTTGAATATATATATATATATATATATATATATATATATATATATATATATATATATATATATATATATATATATATACAGTGTAATAATTAATTTTATTTTATAATGATTGTTTG
The DNA here is from genome assembly GCF_003368295.1 of Carassius auratus. Taxonomy (NCBI): domain Eukaryota; kingdom Metazoa; phylum Chordata; class Actinopteri; order Cypriniformes; family Cyprinidae; genus Carassius; species Carassius auratus. The sequence continues at coordinate 15,162,452 of NC_039278.1, read as the reverse complement.
TCCACTACTGAATATTAATTTCACTTGAAAATGAGTCACATTACTGATAAAAAGTGTTGCCAGTGCTGATTCATTTGACTTTAATGAAGCATTATTGACTTCATGTCTCATCCTGATGTGCATAATTACTACATTATTTGACATATCACCATTACTCTTATTAACATAAGCTTTTTTATCTAGCAGAGAGTGTCAGTTACTCAAACTCGCAAACTGCAACACAGGCCTTTCTGATACTACAAGATATACAGAGTATAGTGTTTGAATCTGGCTGTGATTAGTTGTGTAAATGTTGGGAGTGTTTTTTCTCGATAACCTCAGCTTGTTGCATTTTTCTGTCTTTTTTTTTTCTCTCCTGCTAAATTAAGATAAGAGGGTTTGTTAATTAAACTGTCACATGGCAGCACCTTGAGGAATTGCAGCGAAAGAGCTATTTTAATTGGAAGTCTATTGTCTCACTACACACACGCATCTTATCCATTGACTATCATAACAGAGAGCAGGGAGGAAGTATCACCCAAGACAACAAGGAGTCAGGGAGCGGAGAAATGTTGTTCCTGATATATGATGTTCAAATATGTTACCTTGTCAAAAATGTGGTCGAGAAACAGTTCTCACTTGGAAATTACCAGTTTGCACCATCAAGCACCCCTTTTCTCTTATTATCTCCATGGAGTGTATTTAGTGGATCAGCCTTGGCCATGGCTTCAACTGTAAATACAATCAGCAATTAACATCAGATAGAGAGTGCAATTAAGCATCAGTGTCCTGCATGGAGGATCAGTTATTGAGATTCTCTGTTATGGTTCTCATTACATACGTGGCTATATTGGTATGTGTGTGTTCCGTAAGGCGGTTATTTTGGAGCTATAGATCCACAGTCACATGCAGGCGTGTGCCCGTAGTCTGTAAAATCTGTCTGGCCATCTGGGCTGAGGTGTTCAGAATCTGTCTTGATTAAAAAGTGCAAATCTGGAGATCACAGGCCTACTGATCTTCTCCTTCACCCTCACACGCTGAGTCCAAACTGGACACAGGAGTGACCCCTTCTGTAATCCCGTCTGGAGATTATGATGATGCTTCTTTAGATGAGGATGTTGTTCAAGACGAAGGGAGGGCACGAGTCACAGAGAAAACACTGCTGTTGTAGCTAAGCAACAGCTAATGGCATTCGAATGAGATCTCAACAGGTAAAATCAATGTTTATTTGTTATACTTGGACTTATAAAATGGATTGTTATAATTTTAAACTCTGATTGGAGGAACCAGATTTGAAGCCATTATTATGTCTTGGCAACCAATGCAATGCAATGCAAAAAAAAAAAAAAAATCAATATTTATGTCTGGTTTATGACATTTTCATTGAATATGTCATATGTATATGTGTAATAAAAACCAACTGTGTTTTTGAAATTGCATGTTCTGTAAACCAGTTTCTACCAGTTAATGCAGAATGGAGCAAACTTTCAGTTCATGCTTCATTACCACTTCTGCCAATTACAGCCCTGCCTCTGAGAATCAGTTGCACAGATCGTGAGCTGCCCATCGGAGTATTTGCCTCCGAGCTTCGGTTTCCCACCAGCCGTTCACAATCGCCTCACCCCATCGCCTCTCGTAGGCGCGTTGGGCGTGCAGCTGCTACATCAACATGACAAGTGTTTCTAGAACATTCTTCATTGTTCACTGACCAGTAATCGAAGTGCAATGGCAGCCGTCGGGGGATATTTTCTGCTGTTGGGCTCTGAAGAGCGAGCACCTGGGCCTGCACTGAGGGGAGAGAGATAGTCATGCTCAAACAGGCCGTCTCATCGCGCTTTCACCTCAGGCTTTGTCGTTCTGAAAGAACTCACAGCCTGCTCCAAATCAGTAGTGTTTGCTCGTTCATTTGAATTCACTGTAAATCTCACGCTCCAGTGGTGGAGAGGGACACATTCGTTTAAATTAGCTTCAGCTCAGCAAGTGCAAATACGTTTATGACCTCTCTCAGATTTTATTGCTTAAAGCAGAAAGTGAGACAGCCATGCGCAATTAAGCTCTGCTTTTAGCCTGGTTGTAATCTACCAGACTTAAAAGTTTCAGTAGTCCTCAATAACATCACATTTCTCAATATTGATGTTTAATATAAGTGGTCTAATATTTGTATTTAACTCTCCCTAATATTTCTCCCTGAGATTCCACAGTGGGAACTCATATAGGTTTAAAATGACATGAATGTGAGTAAATGATGACATAATTAAAATTTTTGTGTGAATAATCCTATTAATAGTCGATAGCATGGCTATCACTGGGTATGGATTTGTAATAAACCACCTACGGTAGCAGTGCTTTGGCAACCACCCACAGATGACTTTTCCAACGAAAACATAATTTTTTTAAATATATTTTCTACTAAACGTGTACAAATCAAATGCTGTTCTGATATCTTCTACCCAAACTTTTTTTGTGGTTTCGGGTCCTTTTTTGTCATTGCTTGATTGTTTATAGGGAAACTCAGCTCCACATTTCTCCGGTTCCAGAGCAAACATGAGGACACTCATGAATCTAATCTGTAATTCAGAACAGAGTTGCCCGTGGAGCATATCTAATCCTAGTGAACCGGCTTTACAATGACCACAGTCTGTCATCAGCTGTGAACATCCTTTCAGGAACATTTCACTTCCTCTTCTGTTACGCTGCAACTATGCTCTTAAATACAAAAAGCATAGTTAGCGGCTCCAGTAATGTTTTGTTTGGTTGTCAGTGTAAGATGTACATGTATTTTAAAGTTGTTTACAAGCCAGGTGATTTGATGAAATCTCAAATCTGAGATTTAACATTGTTGAGCGTATATAATCTCTTTTTCATCCCGTGTAAACCCGCTAGTCTTTGACCTTAATCTTAAAGTGCCACAATGATTTAGAGATGTGTTTTTTTTTACCCCTTTAAACACGGAAAGAAATGATAATGATAATAAAAATTGATGTTGATTATCCCTTTACTAAATATAGTGTAGAAACTTACATTTTCTGTAAAGCTGCTTTGCGACGATATTCATTGTGAAAAGCTTTATACAAATAAACTTGAATTAAATGTAATTACTTTCATTGGGGGAGTCAATAAAGCAGTCATTGGAGTTTATAATGCTTAAATGTGCACTTTTCATAAACTGCAATATAAATTACCAACCTGCAGATGTGGAAAAATAAATAAATTAGCAGCAAAAAAAAAAAAAAAAGCTGAAATCTGATATTGAAGTGAGATCTCCAAATTGGTGTCCCTCAACTACACGAAGGCTAAGCATCTGTTATTGCATTTCAGTCAAACATCTCTTTGTAATTTGATCAAATTTATGAAGCAGAGAGTAAATATGTATTTATACGAAGGCTTCAGAAGCGGTGGGGCTCTAGACGGCGCAGTGCTGTGCCTGTCAGAGAAGGAAAGGTCAATGCTAATTTAATAAAGTGAAACGGAAATCTGCTAGCATGCTAAGCTAGGTAGCACGGCAGGATATGGAAGCAGGAGATACAGGATGAGAGCTGGACAGACGTGCGTTCAGAGCGTGTTCGTTTGCTCTGTAACCAGGTTAGCACCAGGATTCAGACATTTGATACTTTAAACAGAGAGACCATTGTCTTATCTCTTACTCTAGTCATGCTTTTCTCATTTGTTCTGTTTTGAGGTTGTTGTCATTCATTATATGTATATATATGTGTGTGTGTGTGTGTGTGTAGCTTTGTCATCACAATAATAAAATATATTGAAATAGAAGAATTATTTTACAATGTAATATTATTTCACAATATTCCTGTTCTGACTGTGATTGTCTTTTGAAAAAAACAAATCTCACTGACACCAAACTTTTCAACAGTAGTGTATATAATTAAGCCCCGTAAATATTAATGCAGTTTACTTTGCTTTAAGAAATTTACCATGGTAACCATACTGTCAACCAAAATACCGTGATTGTTCCAGTTTTAGTAATAAAACAGTTCTATTTTTTGTAACTACTGCTTTGAGCAAAAATTAGCGAAAGATTGAAAAAGAATTAAGTGCAGAATATTTATATATGTTTTTATGATAGCAATTATTAGAATAACTAAGGTGTTATAGCAGAACCCAATGGTTACCATGGAAACTCTTTAAAGGGACATTCTTGAAAGCATTAAAAGTGGTCAGGTCTCCTGTTGAACCTGAGCTGTTGCGCATTCTGTAGGCTTCCATGACTCACGGTTCCTTTGTTTGTAACTCTTCCTTGAGCTGCGTGTGTGTGTGTGTGTGTGTGTGTGTGTGTGTGTGTGTCATCTAAGGAGATGGGGCATTGCAACACTGGCCACAGTTGCTTTGATCACAGAAACAAAATGACAAAATATCAATCAAATTTGAATATATTTTTAATGATGTTTAAATTAGGGCTCCCAATGGATCAGCAAAACTCTAATCAAATTAATTACATCCTTACATTAATTACATTCATCAAATTAACAGTAATTTGTTTTACATATATCAATAGTTTCTGGAAAAAGCTCTGGAAAAATGTTGTGTTACATTGACATCTTAAATACCGGTTTAAGTAGTAAATATATATTATTTCTGTATTGAACATATGCTTCTCAGTTTTTAAGACGCTATGTTAAGTAATTCAACTCTTCAACTAAGCACCGACTATGAATTCGCAGAACATGAAGTGTCACTTCAATCTTGAATCGCTTTGATGGTAGGAAATCCCAAATCCCTTAATTTACAGGGTCAGGAGGCATAATTAATAGCATTAAAATTTTATTGCAGATTATTATAATTTTTATTATTATTAATCACACTGAATTGTCTCAATTTGTGAAATGGAGAGTGGACGAAACAAGTGGACGGTGGAATAGAGAGCCTGATTAGGAGGGGTGCAAGGAAGCCAAAGCAAAATAAAAGGACTACAGCTGTGTGTAAAGCTGTGTGAATAGAGAGGGATCTGGCTGCGCTCTCTTCCTGTCCCACTGAAAGCCACTCATGAGATTCAACAGCTTTCTCCCCAAGACCCTCAATGTTCACACTGAGAGGGCCGGCTTCAATGGATCAATTACCACTATGATTACGTTCATCAAATCCTTGATTGAAACTCCACTCGTGCTATAGAATTAAATGGGGAGGGGGTTTCGCGCACATGCTAGTTCATATAAGGATTGATTAAAGACACTTTCCGTCTGTCATTGGCCCCTTGTCTGTATTCTTTTCACTTATTCCCTTTCTTTATCTTCCTCCTCCATCTTCCATCTCTCCATCTATTGTTCGCTCGTCTTCATTAAAAGGTCACATCTGAGTTTATTCCGGTTTTTTTTCCCCTCTCTGTCTCTCTTTTTTGTCTTCCCTGCATCCTTCCCTCCCATTCCACCACGTAATGGGGTGAAAGCCATCTCTATTACTGTGAAGTTGTACACATGAGTACAGATAACACCTGCTGTGTCTAGTAATGAGTGATTGGACATCATCGAGCGTGTGTGTTTGGTTAGCTCGCCGTGCCACAGCAATCCGCCTGCATCTCGGAGAAAATGAGATAATTGACAGACGTATAATCCTTCCTCCGGATGGGACTCCGGGGAACCATCACGGTGACAAAGTGATGACATGTGGAAAAGTATTAAATCCAATTGTGGGAAAACAGCAGGGGAAAGAAGGAGCGTAGACCGAGAGTGACATTTACATTATAGGAAGTGATTTAGAAAGAGAGTTTCTTACTGTCAGTTACCATTCCTCTCAGATCACATTGATTTAGACCCATGCAGGGCAGCGGTTTGGTTTTGTTTGACTTTGAATGATGGAAATACTTGTTTACAGGGTTTTTTTTTTTTTTTTTCATGTTTGGTTGGTTAGCTTTCTTTTCGGTCGTAATGTAATTTCCCTGGTTTTTAGTTATTAGTCCAATGTTGTATTGTAGACTAAAACTAAAACTCTTCTAAGGTTTATTAAATAAAGCTGAAATAAAATAGTAAATAAAAAACTTCTACTGATACTTATTTTATTTCAGTTACTTGCAGAGGCATTTTCTTGTTTTTTATTTTTTTGTATTTTTTATTACTACTTAAACTGAAACTGAAATAAATATAAAGCAAATGTTTTTAAAAAATGAAACAATCAAACAAAAAATACTATAATGGCGAAAATATAAAACAAAAATAAAAAGAATATAAATTTAATATTATATATAATAAATATAAATATAATATTATTTTAATTTAATATAAATATAATTTAAATATAAATTATATACAGTAAATAATACATAACATTCACTGACATGGTGTGTTTAGGTGGTTCTTGGTTCCTGTGGGGAAATAAGACTGATACTTCTGAATTGGGAATGTTAACAGCTATAATTATATTATATATCCATGTAATATAGACTTTTCCAGATTATTTAATAATTGTCATGTAAGGAACAGTCCCCTTTTTAAAACCTTTGTATTTGTCATTACTGAAAAACTGGTGGTTTGTTTTTGTAATTGGATGAGTCAGTGTTTTCCAGGCTTAACATCAGTGTATTTTTGTAGAAAATGAAATATCAAGGTAAACAGAGATGAAAAATAGAGAAGGGGAGAGGAAAAAAAAGCAATACTGCATTAATTCCATTTGGGAAAATTAAAACAGATTAATACAATTAATGAAAAAGGTGTTTTGTGTGTTTATTAGTGTAATTAGCCATATAGTATATGCAAGTGGGACTTGATTCACAGTAGGTGGGTGGGTGGGTGTGTGTGTGTGTCTCTCTCTCTCTCTCTCTCTCTCTCTCTCTCTCTCTCTCTCTCTCTCTCTCTCTGTATGTGTGTGCCTGCACCTGCTATCTAGTTCTTTCCCGCCTGTGGAATCCCGCAGTGGATTTTCAATCTTTTCCAAGAATGAACTTTGGCTGCAACAGCGGGCCATCATGGCACGAAAACCAAAGGAGAGCTTGACTGTGAACTGCTCACTAGAAAGATATTACAAAAAACTTTGCCCAGCATGAGCATGACTTCCTCCGTTCCTAATTGCAAAGCTTCATTTAGACTTTTCCACCATTTTCGCGTTCTGAATGCACAAACAGGTGAGGAGCTGCACCGGTGTCTCGCCCCAGTCACCGCAGCTCTTCAATATTTACAGCACACATAAAAGGCATACCACAGAGTGTGCACATCTCTTCCGGTTTCATTCAGTCTTTTTCAGGTACACGTCATCAGAAATCATATATTTATATGTATATATTATACATCTAATAACTTAGAAAATTATATAAACAGCTATTTCTTTTGTACTTATTTTGTACATATATAATGGTGCATATATTGGTGGTTTAATATAAATATTGTGAGGAAGAAATGATTGAGCTGATTTTGTAATGCGAGCTCAATCTTTAGAAGTGTGTGTAAACTCATCTAGAGTGTAGAGGACAGATCTGAGTGTGAGTGTCATCAGAGATGCTGAGATGCTGATGATGAAGAGCTTGATGGTGCGGGTGAATCAAATCATCTGGGAATTATATATATATATATATATATATATATATATATATATATATATATATATATATATATATATATATATATATATATATATATATATATATATATATATATATATATATGTAACTAGTTGCCGACCAGACAAACATTTAAACCCACTCAGGGAGAGGCACAAAAGTGCATAGAACTATGCAGAACATAATGGAGCTAATTTCACCACATTCGAGTACACACTCACCCAAGAGAGTACGCTTTGTTGAAATGTGACGTCCAGAGATCCATAAAAGTTGCCCCGGCCCTCCACCTCCAAAGTCCCTTTCATGTGTGTTGTGAAGGTTAGCACATTCACTTTGAAAGGCCAACAGATCTTTCCCCCACAGGTGAGTGCTAAGGCCTGCAAGCCCCGCGCTGAGCCCCTGCTGTGCCTGAAGAAAAACATCTATTGCTAACCTCTCTCCTCCCTTCAGCTCCCATTCTCTGCCTTGCACTTTCGTCTCGTTCCGCCAACTTCCGTCTTCAAGGAGGTCCTGCGAGTGAATGGCCATTGATTCGGCTTTGTGTGTTTGTTTGGAGTCGTCTCCTTCGGTGTCTACTCTGGAGGTGGGCTACCTTGAGGCCTCGGCTTAGAGCAACTTAACCAGGCATTAGCTGCCTGCTGCTCAACTGAGAATGCATAATGAAAAAGAGTGTTTGATCGAAAGACATTTGTCCTTGGCTTAGTTAAAGAATCTCCGTGTTCCCTTGCCATTTTCAGGAGGCTTGTCGATAAGCCTCCCTGGAGTCCACGGGTATTTCCTGCCTTACCATCCCTGCCAACTTATCTTGGATCAAAGTTCAAACCTTTGGTAAAACAGCACCTTGGTACACTCTTAATGATAAAAAAAATACTGAAAAAGTTTGGCATACAGATTTAGCTCATGTTTAAGTTGGTCATGCAACTTTCGCTGATCTGACCTACAGAGAGCTCTGTGCCTACTTTCAGAATTTTGCCCAGATTTTCTCCCCGATTTACAGTCTGGACAAGTTGACACTAATTTTCGAGTCTGCAGATTTGAGTTGACAGATTTAATCATTAAAAAAAAAAAACGGTTGCACTTTATTTTACAGTATGTGTAATTACATGGACTTATAGTGTACTTACAGTGTATTTATCTAAGAAAGTTCTGGTAATACGAGGTAACTACATGGGGTAGGGTTAGGTTTAGGGGTAGGTTCAGGGTTGGTACCTAGTTATTACATAGTTATTGTAATTACTATAATATGTACATTGTATGTACATGAGGAACAGGACTGTAAAATAAAATGCTACCAAAAAAACTGTACTATATGATGCTCACAGACTCTTTTAGCTTTTATCTTATGACTCCATCCAGTAGGGGGATATTTGATATCTTGAGCCGATTTTAGATCACCCATGGTTTTCATCTGCTATGTATCTAGTAGCAATAAGGCACATGATTTTGTGTGAGTTTGTTGTGTTCTAAAAGACTTAAAATTCTGGTAGTGTCTCATCTTAAACAGTATATGGATGTTAAAGGTTCTTCATGGAACCATAGATAGCCAAAAATAAGTGAGAGATCTGCAGTGATATGTTCAACTGCACAAACATACACACAGGGCAGGAGCAGCCTGTCACACAGGGCTTGAGGCCTGTTCCAGCTGCCCTGTGAACCTTTAAGGTACAAGGCTGACTACACATAAACTCACACACGCGTATATCCCCCTACAAACTGCACCCCAGTCTGCCAGGGCACAGGTGCGAGTATCACACTTTCTACACAAAGCCTGTGTTCACGATCCCCACCCCACTGTGATGGTGCCCTTTCATGTACCCTCACACCACATCACCCCCAGTGTCACACCTTTTCAGATCTAAGATGTATATTTGATATTTGATGTAACATTCAACCGAATATCAATCAAATTTTTGCTGTTCTATTTTTTCCCCTCTTTTAATATTTTCATTCAAAATAATTTGTTAAATAATTATATTAATATAATATATTTTATTTGTGATATATTTTAAATTATATAATTGTAAATATATTTAATAATTTTGTATTAGACTTTTTTTTAACGTTTTTCTTTTTACGTTTACATTTTTTACATGTTGTCATAAATAAAATATTTACCAATGAATTGTTGAAGTGTACACCCAATGTTTTAATTTAATTTCACTTTGTCTAAATATAAGACATAAAAGTTAGAAATCCTAAAATATAGTCAAAATGTACACACTTGTACGACAACATCAAAATAATTATTTTTATTATTATAATTATTTATTCTAAAATAAATATTATTTGTTTTTAATATATATTTAAAATAAAAAAAATAATTTAAAATAATAATTAGTAGTAGTAGTATTATTATGATTATTATTATGCCCTTTGTGTTGTCATATAAAAGGATTACAATTAAATTATTCCACTTATTATTTTCACCACTTGCAAATACACTTGCAATTTTTTTTTTCAGGTTTCATTCATATACTACTTCCTTGCACCACCACTTAAGATAAATTTGTTATTTTTTAATTTATAATTTAGAGTTCATATTAAAATATGTTTTTGTTACTTTCTGTTATTTAAATTTACTGTCACTTTCATGGCTTAAAGCCTAGTATTATTATTATTATTATTATTATTATTATTATTATTATTATTATTATTATTAATTTGAAATAAGGGCAGATTTGTAACTGATGTCTTGGATCATCACCTCCTGTTTGCGCCCGCTGGTGGTGTACAGCAGATTGAGAGAGGAAGAGAAGGAGGGAGGAGAGGAAATTGATGTTGGCTGAGACACACGGTGTGGATCAAGGAAAGCAGGAAGCTGGTAATGCAGTGCTGCGATCGGGAGGGGTCACTGGCGAATGAGCACAGAGAAACGGAACGACGGGACTGAAAAACGAGATGCTAATAAAAGATTTGGCAGGGGGCCTTAATGCACTGAGTCAGAATATACTACGTATCTATCTCTCTTTCTGTCTCCCTCATTCTGCATCCCAGCTGGAGAATCAAATAAAGCACCCAGCCACCCGAATTCTTCTGAGAGATAGAGTGAGGAAAGAAAGAAACCCTGACATTTGAAAGCTTCCTCTTTAACTGAGAGTGTGAGGTGTTTGTTAAATGGCTTTGAACTCTCTAAGTGGCCTGGATTCTCCTTCCTGTCTTTTTCACTCTTTCTCTCACCCACCAGGCACAGAGGAAAGTTTCTCTGGGTAAAAATCAAATGAGGGTGAGGATGAGGACTATGTTCATTATGTCAGCTCATGCTGCTGGCTTATTAGACTGTCGAGACAGTGCCCAGTGTTTAATTGTGTGATCCTACGTCCAATTAATGTGGTCAGTCACAAAGTTTTGTTGGCAGGATTTTGTATGTTTAATCAGTTTTACATGTAAGACTTGATTCAAATAAGACAGCAGTCAGCGATTATACACACACATATGTATGGCATCATCATAAGAATTCATTTTGTAATTTAGTTGAATAATTTTGTTGATTCCAGATTGATAGTGAGAGGTTGTGCTAATATTATAGAGTCAGACCTTAAGTCCATTAAGCAAGTCATGTAGTACCTACAACCCTTTCAGATGTAAAAACAATATAAGACATCTCAACTCTTATTTTTCCAAATGCAAGAGAGAACAAATAGTAGTTAATATGTTCTGATGTGACCTTCTGTTAGGACTGTCATATAAATATGGAGTCGTCTCGGGTTGTTGCTCTGCCTTTGGGACTTTGTGTGCAAAGTAAAATGAGATTTTTCCTACACACATCATTAGCTTGATGAGTGGGACAAGCGCTGTGCTAGCAGAAGCCTCGCACTCTGAAACTGAAGTCTGCGAATACTAGTAAATGGTGCACAGAGTTGAGTGTGTGCTGCTTGTGATATAATTGGGCAGTTGATTTGACATTCCTGCAGAGCGGCCGATGAGGAGCCCATAGCTCAGGATGAGCCATTCAATATACAGATCTGTGTGTGGACTGTCAAGAAAACACAGGGATGTCAGAAAATACCATTATAATGAAGTGTCCCCAAAACAGCTTGTTACCTTGTGAGCCGACTGTACGTAAGGAGGTTTAAGGGTGGCAATAATTCACACCGTGCCTCCTGCTTTGGATCTGGCGACGAATTAGTGGCCTCAGCCAGTGTCATATGTCTTATTGTTAGTCATGGCGACCCTGCCAAGTCTCAAGGTCACCTGTTCCACCCAGGCATGAATAATCTATTGAAGGATTGGTTCCTCCTCACTGGCTGCATGGAGATGTGTCAGAGTGGATTATTTATGCTTTATTGTGCTTCCATTGAACGAGCAGTCAGTTCTGAACATGTTGGAGAAGGCAAAACTGATTTGCTTTCTTAGCGTAGCAATGCATTTCTGTTGTTTTCTTCTCTCGCTTGAAGGTTTGGGGTTGGTAAGAGGTTTGCTTATTCTTATGTAATCAAAATTATGGTAAAACATTTAATTTTATGACATATTCAAATCGAATATATTTTTATTAAATTGTAATATTTTTTTTAGCAGCCATTACCCAGTCTTCAATGTCATATGACACTATCAAAAATTATTTTAATATGCTGAAGAAATATTTCATATTTATAAAATATTAATCTCTAAAAAACGTTACTGACCCTGAACTTTTGAACGGTTGTGTAAATGTTTCTTTTGCTAGTCTTGCATCTAACGGTGATGTGTGAAAGTGTGAAATACAAAGATATTCCCATATGCACACAGGCATTATTTTTTTACATGCATATCCATGCTAATTTATATTTGGGGATGATAAGCAGCTGAAAAATCTAGCAAAGCAGCTCAAGTTCAAAGCCTTTGTGGATCTGAAGAGGACACTGTGTGTTTATGTGTGTTTGTGTGTGTGTGGGAGATCTCATTATTTAAAGTGGACAGCATGTTCTTGCTCACCTTGTCATGCATGCTAGTTCGTGCCACTCAGGACTAGCCTTTGTCTTTCTCTCGCACAACAGAAGAGCACCACATGCTAAATGTCAAGCTCTCTCTCTCTCCCCTCTTATATAGTACTTACCCCTGTCCTTTCATACTCTTGTAGAAAGTGTCCATGAGGACGTACCAGCCTGCTGACCCTACAAATAGGCAAACAGGCGTCATACATGGCACAAAACCCTAGGTGCCCCCCTAGGTTTTGTTTTAGGCCCGATACAGAACTTCCTTGCAGATGTCTGTGTGTGTTGAAAATAAATATTTTGACCTCAGGAGAAACAGGTGCAGTGTACCATTACCATTGAGAATGGGTAGGGGACTTTAAAAACTTTTTCAAGGTTAGCAAAAACCCCACAGACCAGAAACAAATGGAAGGGCATCCCCAGGGATAGGCTTTTGTTGGCCAGACACACACAGTGAAATCTGGAACAATAGGGATTCGGGAGCAGAGTTGCAGAGGATCATTTTTCATGACATGGCTTGGCCTTTAGCAGAGAAACATCTGAAAGAGCAATTTAAAATATGATTAATGATGATAATAAGGTCAAGTGGTCAGGATTTATACACGCCATGCCTTGCACATCGCGTGAAGAAAGAAAACCAATCGGCTACACTTCTGTGAAAGTAAACACAGATATCAATTTAGCCATGAACGCTTTAGCACAGAGAATTAATGCACTTCCAATGAATAAGGAAAATAAACTGTTGTTTCCTCAAGCTGAATATCCCTGTATTTCAATATGCATTGTAAATGTCATCCAAGGAAAATTAGTACATCTGTCTGGATCCGTTTCTAAATCACAGTGCTCTCAATCTTTAACTGGCTTTATGAATTACTGTGTCCCAGTGTTTCTTTCAAGAAAAATGAAAACAGAAGCGACGTGAAAATAGAGCAATAAACGATTGATGAAAGTGAGATACAAAATTACATTTTCATAAGAAAAGTTTCTAATCTGTCCATGCAGTGTTTAAGGTGAAGGATAGATTAATATTGCTGGGAATTACAGTTTCGGGAAATCAATACCACAAATGAAGATTCTTCTAGCATTTATGCTATAGTTATTTTTCCGCTATCATGTTATTCCAAGACAATTTTTAAGGTCTAAACTGGGTGAATGATGACTGCTAGACTATTGAAAACGTTTCTTCTCATAGATTCATGAGGTTGTTTGTGTTTCCATGTTTTCATCTCTCAAAAGAGAGACATCATTTTAAACTATTAAATATAGATGTTAGTCTTTTGTTTGTTCTGCTCAAATCACTGAAGTTCTCTTGTCAAATGCACATTGAACTAATGACACGGGGTCCCGTGTGTGAGGTCTGCATGTGTTCACGACCCGGGTCTCAGATTTACTTGAGCTCTTTGAGCATTTATATGCACAGGGCAACAGCTGCACTTTCCTTTTCACTTTATTTCTTTTTACTTTAATTGTTCATGTTTTCTCTTTTGTTAACCCCCGCCCCCACCCCTTCATTTCCCATCTTAAAAAACATAATTTTTTAATCCATTTCACTTTCCTGGACCCTTTTGACACACCATCGGAACAGCCACAAATAATCCAAAATGTGGTTTCTTCTGAGCTGAGATGAAAGGAGTGAAGATGCACACACACACATGCAGTGCTGCATTAGAAACTTGGCTTTGTGATATGGAAAGGCTGCCTTGGGATAGCTTCAAAGCCCAGTAACATAAATTTATGATAACAGTGCCACACTTTTTGCCAAAACTGAGCTATTGTTGTTCTACTGAGAGGTGTGGTGAGGAAAGAGGGAGGATGTACTGTAGAATGCATGAGCATGATGGGAGGAGAGCAGGCTGATTCTTTGTTTAGCTTGGCTGTGGTGTGTGTGTGTATGTCTTTATCACTCTTCAGAATTTTTTGGTTGGGAAGACCTTTTAAAAGAGGTCCCTTATTCTCGACAAAGCTGCATTTATTAAAAAAAAATAAAAAAATAAAAAGTATTCATGTGATTTGAGTTATTTTGAATTTATAACAACAGTTTTCTGTAAAAAAAAAAAAAAAAAAAAAAAAAAAAATATATATATATATATATATATATATATATATATATATATTATTATTATTATTATTATTATTATTATTATTATTATTTATTTATTTTGTGATGCTAATTTCATCATTAGTCCAGTGTTCAGTGTCAAAAGATATATCCTTTAGAAATATATATATATTTTTATATGCTTAATACTTTTGTGGAAACCATGATTACCTTTCTTTAGAATTCGGAGGAAGAGTCTTTTTGAATGATTCATAAAAGCATCAGCTCACACGAGTCATTTGTTCACGAATCAGATTCTATCGCTCATTCTGTATGAATGTTCATTGTGCCGGTTAACTTTCATTTTTTCTCACCAAATTAAATTAGGACTGCAAACTCACATTCACAACTACGGTAAAATGTCATTTATTTTGTAAATGGTTCTAGTGATTCAGCTTTGCTTAAAAATGGTGCAGGAAACATTGGGTTACATTATGACAAGCTGTTTTTGCCCTGATGACATTTAGTCATTTGTGACGAATAATCTTTGAATTTTTTTGAGTTTAAATTACATTTGACTTAACTTTTTCTGTTTAACTTTCCACATGGTTATTTATTAATTAAATTACAAGCCAAAATTTATCTTTTTTCTCTCTCTCTCTTTCTCTCTCCAGAGGAGGATTGTGTCAACTGCACAGAGGAGTGTCGAGTGCTCGGTCACTCTGACCGTTGTTGGATGCCCCAGTTTACCACAGGAGCCGGAGGAGCGGGAACTCCCCAAGGCGAGGGCTCGGACTACCGCACCAACCTCTTCGTACCAGCAGGCATGGAGGCAGTCGCAGTGGAGACCGAAACTTATGAGACGGTTTGCAACCCCAATGGCAAAAAAACTTTCTGCACATTCGGAAAGGAGCGTCGGGACCACACCATCCTCGTGGCAAATGTTAAACCCTACCTAAAGACCAAACGTGCCCTCAGCCCTCTCTTGCAGGAGGTCCCGTCTGCCTCATGTAGCCCCACCAAAGGCTGCAATACTGGTTCCCCATGCTCTTCGGCCAAAGGTATGGGTGACGGAGCTGAAAGCAAGCCCAGCACCAGCCACTACGGACCCCCAGATGGACAGTACATCTCCCCAAACAAGCAGAACAGAGAGCAGGGCTACTCCACGCTGCCTCACTCCGACCCCGTAGCCAAAGTCCTGGCCGCAGCACGTTCACGAATCAGCCAGGAGACGGCGGTGGAAATGGACAGCGTTTTGGAGCAAGGCAGAGGAGAGATGGGCCGTGGAACCATGGACGCAGACCAGGTGGTCAGAGATATCGACAAACTGCTGCAGGATTGTCGGGGAAATGAAAACTCCCCCATCAGAAAGTAGAAAAAACTTTGCTAGCATAATAAACTACACTGGAGGAAACATGGACCAAGTTGAGGCGCTCTCCGAGAGAGTGTGGCTGGCGCAGACGAGGACGTTTTGCGAGGACAAAAAAAAAAACATGTGTACGTTGTGAAGATCTTGACGAGTAAACATAGGGAGCAAAAGAACAGTTTGCTTTCGTTCATTTGGACGCTGTGTTGTGTTTGTTTGTGGCAAGGGAATTTCTTCGGAGTTGCAGAAGTTGCTGCTTCTGGCTTCTTGTGAGCTTTTTCTTCTTCTTCAAGTGCCCACCAGCTTCAAACTCTTTCTTACAGTGACGTCTTTATGTCACTGAACCACAGATGGAGCGTCCCACCCTTCCCCTACAGGGAATTTTGTAGGAGAAGGGATGGACGAAAATGGTTTGTTTTGACAATCGCAAGTCAAAAGGGTTCGGGGTGCATCGGATGCCCCAGAATGGTTGGACCACACCAAGACAAAGACACTCTCTTTAACTTTTATTGGCTTTGTAATATCAGCATAAGTACAAATGATATCAGCAAACTCTGAGGGTGTGTGGGGCCATGAATTTTTAGGGCGGGTGGGGAGGGTTGATTATGAAATGTAACCATTCTTCACCTGTCATTTTTAATCATGTGTATACTGTGCCCTCCCCCATGTATACGTACATATGGAACATTCCAGAACGGTGAACCTGTTACTCTTGCTCACTTATTGGTCCTCTGTGATCATCTGTCTTCAGCTTTTCACTACTTTTAAAGTGACTCTCCACGTTAGTGATGGCCGATTCGTGAACGAATCGTTCAATTTAACCGGTTCTTCTTAGTGAACCGGTTGAACCAGTTCACCAAATCGAACTGAATCGTTTGAAACGGTTCACGTCTCCAATAAGCATAAATCCACAAATTACTTAAGCTGTTAACTTTTTTAACATGACTGACACTCCCTCTGAGTCAGAATAAACCAATATCCCGGGGTAATCCATTTACTCAAACAGTACACTGAATGAAATGCTGTGAAGACCGAACTGAAGATGAACACCGAGCCGAGCCAGATAATGAACGAACACGCCCACTGCTGGAGCAGTTCTCGTTCTCGAGTCAAGAACCGGTTGCTTCGGTGTTCGGATCACCAGTACACTCAACCGAGAATCGTTTCTGTCGGACGCGTCCGATTTGAGAACCGATGAACTGATTCTCGTTCTCGAGTCAAGAACCGGTTGCTTCGGTTTTCGGATCACCAGTACACTCAACCGAGAATCGTTTCTGTCGGACGCGTCCGAATTGAGAACCGATGAACTGATGATATTGCGCATGCGTGTAATTTTGTAAGTATTTTGTTAAACATCGGAAAGTGTGATAAAATAACTATATTTTATTTTGATTTTTTTTATTATTATTTTTTTTTAGATTAATGTTTCCAATCTGTATATTGTATATAATGTATAGGCCAAATGGGTTTTCAGGGAAGTTCGACAATAATTAAGACTCTAAAGACTCTTATATAGGAATAAGGGAGATGATTTATGAGATATCTGTACTGTATTTATAGTTAATGATGACATTCACAAATTGAGTTTGTAGTAAACAGAACATGAACACGAGTAGAGCAGCTGATGACACTGAACTGCAGCACGTGCCGGTTAGAGCGATTCTCGTTCTCGAGTCAAGAACCGGTTGCATCGGTTTTCGGATCATCAGTACACTCAACCGAGAATCGTTTCTGTCGGACGCGTCCGAATTGAGAACCGATGAACTGATGATACTGCGCATGCGCGATTCAGCGTGAAGCCAACTGACTCACAGCATGTCTGAACCGAAGGGATTCTTTTGGTGATTGATTCTGATTCTGTACTAGTAATATTATGAGCGCGGGTATTTAGAGGGCTTGGATGAAGGGCAATCTGGCGAAACGTAAGTTCATTTAATAACAAATACATCGCAATGGATTATGTTTAGTAAGTGGATTATGGTGTCTGCGCTGATGACACCTAATTTATTTACTTTATATCTTGAAGACTTAAATCCTCATATGCACATTATTGCTGTTACTGTATTTAGGTGTTGTTGCAAAACTCAAATGTAAACTTTTCATGATTATGAGGTTTTAACTGACTAAAGTTATGATTACTGACTTTATATATTTGAATGTTTGATAGACGTGACGCCATTACGTCATCGCCAATGACGTCATTACGTCGAGCGTGAAAGAACCGATGAACCGGTTTTTTCAACCGGTTTATTGAATCGAACCGTCCGAAAGAACCGGTTCGCGGAAAAGAATCGAACTTCCCATCACTACTCCACGTGTCTGACGTTAAGTTATAACAAGTCACTCTCTTGTATATTAGGGACATTTTTCTTCAACTGTGAAAAGATATATCTATATATATACATATAGATTAATATATATATATAAATATATGAACTTATGTATATTGTCCAGATAACAATGAAAATATTTATACATTTTGTAAAAAAAAAAAAAGCAAAAAAAAAACAAAGGTGGGGGGAAAAAACAATCTTAAACAATAGGGTGTGCACAGGATGAAAACGCAGTTGAAAATATTTATGAAACTGCAAAGGACACTGTTTCGATTCCAGAAAAACAATACATTAACAACAAAATAAAATAAAAAATGTCCCTTCACATTGTCACTTATACACAATACCATTTAATGTGCAAAATGTATCCAATTTAATGTGTTTACATCAAAACAACATTTTTATTGATTTTTTTCTGCCGTTTCTGTGCATTTGAGCCAAATTGTTACGTGTAAAAGAGCTATATTGTGTATTTTATTAAATTAATATATGGTTGTGTTGTAATATACATGGGCTTATATTGTACTTGGCAACTGATGCCTTAGCAGTCGTCAAACTCTATGAGTTTAATTTCCATTGAGTTTCATTCTTGGTTCACTCTTGCGCTCTCGCTTTCTGCTTCGCTGCTGTGCGTTTGGACAGGTTATGTTGTTTTAAACACGTGTTGGAAAAGACTGCTTACATGCAACAGCAACTTGTTTTTGTCTACAAGATACAAAACTAAAAAACAGCCACACATGACTACAGTTTGCGTAGTTTTTTGCAATACAAAGACTGTTTTATGGGCAGCTAATTTCACGAAAATGGTCATTGTTTGGGTTAATTGAAGGTTTTGTTTTTTTCTCTCCAGCCTTCTAACTCTATATATGATTTGATGAGCAGCAGCAGCAAATCCTTTGTGAATGTTTAGTGGTGCCGTCTATTCTCTTTAAGGTCATTTGTACTTCAGAGGGTCGGAATGATTTGGGAAAAGAACATGCTGTTTCATGAAACAAATCAGAAGTCATGAATTTAGTTTATCATATTTTCTATTCTTTCTATCAATGCATAAAACCTGCCACAAAAAAAATATATATATATTTTGCTATGACTTCTATGCTGTTCCAAAAACTAGTGAGTTGCCTCACCGCCTCTGTTCTCAATTAAGTTTAATACAAGAGAAACAAACCAATTTCACATATCAATATGCATATCAACACTTAAAAGTATTAAAAGTTAATTACAGAATTATAGAATAAACATTTGTCACCTGACATTTTGGATATATATATATATATATATATATATATATATATATATATATATATATATATATATATATATATATATATATATATATATATTTCACTGAATTTGTTTCAATGCATTATTCAGTGTTTCATACTTGCTGCCTCTGAATATGACCCAAAACGAAGAGAACATAATTAAACATGGCTTTTGCAACAACCTATGCATCAGCAGCATAAATGTTCCCGTTGAGGAAGCTCGCCAGATTTTTTCGGAAGGCTTTTGTGTTTTCTATGTCAAATGGAGCTCAGTTTTAGCAGTTTTGGTATCGCAATCTTTCCATCCAGTTCAGCTTCTAATGCTCATAATGACCTTGTGCACTCTGCTCACATCATGGAATATGAGAATATAAACAATGAATATATGAATACATATATATGTCTATGTATTTGTGTTATTAGAACGGTACCCTGCCCACACAGTGTACTTTGGGATTTGTACTATTCCCAGGCACAGCAATTTAATGAAAAAGCACTCCTCATAAATGAACTCCAGTTTTATGTTATGTTTCCAAAAGTTTTGCCGCATTGTGACTAAAATGAGCTGCCACGATCACAAAAGAAACAGGAAGACAAAAAACCAAGGGGAAGAAAATCATGCTCAAGATCGGCTATTTATGTCATCAGAAGGCATTGCCCGCGGTGTGAGTTAAACACAGGTCGACCTGCACAGCTACCTCTGGGAGCGGGAAAAGAAACTTCTCTCATCTTCTGTAAAGACACAAACGTGTCTGTTCCATTATTTATTTATTTGTTGACTTGTTTATTTATTTTTATATTTATTCATTCTACCCCGTGCATCTGTTTTCCTGTATCAAAGGATGCACTCCTAGACTTTCCTAGTTTCATTCTTTATTTTTCTGCACAGTGGGTTTATCAGTACCCGGGAAAAAGAGATAGCAAAGAAGCAGTTTGTTGTGAGAAAGTGAAAGAGAAGCACTGTGTTCATTTCTAAATGAGGATTTTTTATATATTTTTCAAACATAGTGATGAGTTTGACATGCCAACGCACTTGACACGACCGCAACAAATAACAATACACAGCACAGCGGCTGCATCTCAGATCTCGCAGTGGTGTGTGACACAAGCACTTTTTATTTTCTACTGAGACGATTCTCTGTGATCAGCGCACTGCCACGGTTCAGTCAGTTTCATTTACACGAACAACGCCTTCAAGAGACATCAAGGTTCTTAAGAACACTTTAAACCGAAGCCACACAGATAGAAATAACTTCCCTGCTTGTCGCTCATCTCGGTTTGTTTCTTTTTTATTCCTTTATACCTTTAGTTAAA
This sequence comes from Carassius auratus, assembly GCF_003368295.1. Taxonomy (NCBI): domain Eukaryota; kingdom Metazoa; phylum Chordata; class Actinopteri; order Cypriniformes; family Cyprinidae; genus Carassius; species Carassius auratus. The sequence goes on along the minus strand of NC_039278.1, from coordinate 15,141,749 downwards.
GTTAATTTTGTACTGCTCATGAATGTGAGAGGCAAGCACTGGTGGATGCTTCATGTCAACGTGTGTGCATGAGAGAGCTATAGTTTCTGTGTTTGACTAAACCTTTTAGTTACCCGAAATAGTCTCAGCCTGCCAACACTCGCTAAGAAAAGTATACTATAATACTATATGTGTGCAAAATATAGTAGGTATGCCAATTGAGTTAAGCCAGGTTGTTGTGAGCCATTCAATTAAGCTGCAAATGCCATGTGACTAATAAATACGATTATAAAATGAAATAAACAGGCACTAGTAAAATGTCTACTATGATTAAATAAATATCTGTAATTAATTTCTGCTGCTTTCAATAACAAAAAAAAAAAAATATATATATATATATATATATATATATATATATATATATATATATATATATATATATATATATACATACATACATACACATTTTGAAAAACTAGCTCATGCTAAACAGCATAAAAACATGAATATGACAGAGCATACTTAATGGGAAAATATGCATATAGGTTTTACATATAATTAATTAAAAAAAAAGAAATGACATTAACATTATACTAAATGTTATAATAGTTGTACACAATAATTGGATTAAAATGCAAAAATATTTAAAATATTGATAATAAATGTTACTTTCAGGGTATTGGATGTTATTCACTGCATTAAACTTGCAGTATGAGTCACGTAGCATATTTTTCGGAAACATTTAAAGTTTCACATTTCACAGACTTTTTGTAATATTTCTTATAAACTGTAATTTGTGATTTATTTTCCGGCTGCTTGCAGATGAGAAACACATACACACACATCCACTTTTAAGGCAATCAGTGGAAAATGAGCTCATGCTGAATGCAACAGAGCATACCGCATACTATTTGATTGCAAAGTGTCACATCATATGCATCTCAACCAACTGGCTCACAACAAATTGGCATAATTAAAATGTGCATACATACTATACACTGACAGTATAAATTATACAATGTGCAGAATTTGGTAGCTAGTAAGCTAGTATTCTATTCTTAACATAGCCACGTTTAATCCCCGGGGTCACATGAGGCCCCTAATTCAGGACGGACTCTAGCAATGCCTGTGCGTGCAATGCTTCAGTCCTCAGCTGAAGTGGAAGGCATGGTTTATTATGCCAGCCTTGTGAGCTATTTGCTGTCTAATGGACTATAAGTTGCTGAGGTCAACACATAGTTTGGGATGCAGCATAAAGCAGTTTCCTCATTATTGTCTAATTACACTCAGTTGGCATGGAGAGAGATTGATTGCAGTATTAGTGAACAGGGGTATTTTTGGCCATCAAAGTCTAATGCGGAAATCCATAATTGAATGAGACTTTATATATGCGATCGCAACACACACAAAAAAACATATGCTGCATGATAAGCTGCTATCGTCTACGGCTGTATTCTGTGATTCATGGCATTAAAACTCAATTCTCGTATTATCTCGTATTCTCATATCGTTTGGTGCTGACTAAGAAGGAGTTTTTATTGCAATGATCAAACACGAGGAAATATACTGTATGTATATAACGGATCTGCAGAGTATTTCCATAGTATTGGTCGCCTTTCATTCTCACCCTCCTCTTGTTCACCGCTGCTTTGAGTTGAAGGGATCTGTTTTATTTTTTTGCTGAACATGGAGGATATCTTTAAAGTTTAGCTCCAGGCTAATGATTCTTAATTTATCTCATTAGTTCACATACCCACCACTCAGAGAGATTAAAGCGCAGAGGTAGCCGTCAGGCACGAGGCAGGCAGCGAGTGTGGATGCTCTGAATCACAGTGATGACACTTCAGCACAGTTCAGCTGCTCCAGGCGCCCCGCCAGAGGAACCTCCAGGCGGGTTTATACATGAGAGCAGCTTTACTAAAATGACAGACACAGCTTGTAATGTAAACATCATCTCTATTTGCATAATGCGTTTTTCTTCTTCTTCTTCTAGCTTTTTTCCTATCTTTTTTTTTTTTTTCAGGACATTGACAATAGTAGTTCTTGCCTGTTCTGGTTCTAGGTTGCCTGGAACAAAGATCTGCAAAAATGTTATTTATTTTCTAATGATCTAAGGAACGAAACAAACCTGAGCCAATCTGACGTTTATACACAATTAGATGTTATGCTTTAGAAATCCACAATGATTTTCATTTTTTCAAACTAATTTTCACAAATTTAAACATTTCGTGAAATCACTGTAACAAACACTCTTGATAGCCTATTGCTTATATAACTTATATATTTAAAAATGGCAATATGATAACACTGGTGTTCAATAAACACATTTATATTAATACTAATTAATAACAAATAATAAAAAAGATCATTACATTTATATATATATATATATATATATATATATATATATATACACACTTTTTGTTGTTGTTCAACTATGGTTCAGTGGAGAACCTTTAACATCCAAGAAACATTTCCAATGCAAAAGAAAGTTTCTTCAGATTATTTACATATTCTTCAGATACACACACACACACACACCTAAATGGCTCTTCCATAGAAACCCCCTTTTAAAAAATTTGTTATTTCATGAAATGATATATAAAAATACCAATATTATAAACATTAAAATAATTATTATTGTGTGTGTGTGTGTGTGTGTGTGTGTGTATGTGTGTGTGTGTGTGTGTGTGTGTGTGTGTGTGTGTGTGTGTGTGTGTGTGTGTATATATATATATATATATATATATATATATATACAGAGCATTATATTATATTAATTATATTATATTATAGTAATAATCATAAACCTTTGTGGATCATTAAGTCAAATTTCAGAATTTTGAAAAAAAAAATGTATTGTTTATGTATACCCAGCAGACAATTTTAACCAGTTCAGGAATATTTGCCTGGGGTAATAATATTTGCAGCTGAATAAATTAAATTGGACACTGATAGCCCCTTGAAATTAAAAACAAAAGTATCTCCCTTTCCAGTTTCTAAGCCAATTAAGAATGTCATGAAAATGCATAATGTGTGGAACAATATTTATTTTTCAAAATAATGTTGGATGGAAATTCATTTCCATCTCTTATCTTGTATTTGCTTCAATTTGCAGGCACATTCCATGTGCGTTCCTTCTTGTTTGTATATATCAGTAGCTTGGGGGCAGGTATTAATTAATGAGGAGGAGGATTTGGGGAGAAATCAAGTCTGGTCTTTTTCACAGTGCTTTCCTGTGCCAAGCTCATTTAGCTCGGAGCTTTTTCTCTAGGTGTCTGTTCGCCGTAAGCTCTATAGACAAACCTCTAGCTAAGGCTTAAACACTGGGATGGCTAACAAGCATCACTATCTGAACTGTGCAAGAACTGCTTAACTTTACAAGTCATTATGAAAACTAGCAGATTAGCCAAATTTATTTAAATAAGATAAAGTCTTATTAGTAATCCACTGTGAAGTCCATAGTGCAAGTTTGGAAAAAGAGTACATTGAGGGCATATAAAAGAGGTAAGACATGCATGAGTCAGTTTTCTATTTGCTAATGTGTAGTATACTAAATGCTTTCATTCAAAAATACCATCGCAAAGTAATGACAAACAGGAAATGATGTCGTCAGCTTCATAAAGGGCAACCAGTTTTGAGCGCCAAGGTGACACCACACCACAAAGATGCTAACACAGGAAGTAATCGTAGCCTTGTGCTGAAAAACCTATGTCATCAAACAGCTGTAACAGAAGCAGCAGAAAGCTGATGCGCCTCAAGTGTGAAGGAATGAGAATCTGCCTTCGTTGCCCTCCGATGAGACCTTGATTAAACCAGATGAGGAAAATTCCCTCCGCGTGTCCTTTGAGAAGCACCGTGCCTTGTTTTGTGCTGTAGAAATTTTTAATGATATCTCTACAGGCGTCAGAATTAACCAACCGCAGAACAGAGATGGACAACAGCAGCAAAAAAAAAATTCCAATTACCAATATCAGATCATCGCACACAGCGGCCATGTTGTTTTTGATTGGATTAAGTGAAATGTCAGGCAGCTAATTAGAGAAGTACGAACTTGCTCTGCCGGGGTGGAGGAGGGGCGTCATTTTCCCAACATTACGTTCAAAAGGTTAATCTCTAAACCCTTCGAAAATATTGTAGCCTGAATGTAAAGTGCATTATCAGTCTGTCTGCCTGTCTCGCTGTCTTTATTTAGAAAAAGACTTCCATTGAAAACATACCTGATGAATCCGAGCTCTAGTTCTGCTGTGCAAGAACAGCGTGTGTTTCACTGTTAATGGGAAATTACATGCATTTAGCATGAGTAATGCATTGTTGTCGAAATTCCACAGACTCATTTGTCCAGTGCTGTTTTCACAGTATATTTAGCAGCTAGCTAAATTAATAACCTTAAAGTTAGCATGAAATGAAAAATTCACCCTATCTATTTTCTAAATGCATGTTAAAGATCTTATTATAGGGCTTGCATGTATTTTTCATTAAAAAAAAAAATAAAAAAAAAAAAATATATATATATATATATATATATATATATATATATATATTTTTTTTTTTTTTTTTTTTTTTTTTTAATAAAATCTTGTTTAGACCTTGTAATGGCTTATCAAAACTAACTAGATCATCCGGTGAGATGACAGACTTCACACTGGTAACATGAGCCATTTTTTCAATAATCTGTTACATACTGTAGATATACAGAAGTTTCATTGTGACTGTAAAGATTAGGAATGTAATGTCTGTGCCACTAGAACCATAAAACAGAAGAATAATGAATGTTTTCAAAGAGGTTTCCTGAATACACTCACCCATCACCCGCAAATCATGCCATTGGTTGAGCAAATGTTGAGCCGGTCAGGATCCTCAAACAATGAGACCCATGTTTTGAGAGCCACTTTAGGGGGAAATACTAGTATAAAATAGTTTAAAAAGGGCTGTACAATTTCAGTCAGACATTTTCAGTATTCAAAAACATCACAATGATTCTAATTCAAAAGTCACATACAATTTGGGACAGTTTCGCCTGTGAATTTGGAAACAAAGCTTCTTTCTGTTTTAGCTATTGAATGTCTTTCCATTGATTTATCAGCTAAATGATTTGCGCTTCTTATGATGGGGAGGCAAAGCCGCTGAACCTGAGGGCTGTTATGACTGCCGTCTCCATCCAGTCACTCAACACACACAGCAGTCATCCGTGACAAACAGGGTGTGCTCCCATGCCACCCCAGGCTTCTATTTTTTATGTCTTTGTTTTACAGACTATAAACGACAGCCAGTACACACACATCTGCTCAGTAAAAGATGCTCTCTCTCCTAACAAAGCAGCAGGCAGAAGATAATGAGTCCTGACAAGTCCATAGATGTGAAGAATCGCATATGCCAGAGAAAATGAAAAGGTCAGTAAGCAGTGAGGAAACTTAATATGAAGTAGACATATGAATCCTATCCAAAGAAATATTGCCATTAGCAAAGACAAGCAATGCCTGACACCGCCAAATCAATTCCAAAATACATGCAGAGATTACAGTCTCCCTAATGCAGCTCGAAGGGCTTTGCTGAATGTGACCTGTACCTTTGAGTGCAGCTCTTTTAGGACACAGTATATTGATTAAAATAGTTTTGGGGCAACAAGTTAGAGGCTGTGAGATTCTAGGAATAATTCTGAACAGAAAAACAGTTTGTTAGATTCTTGAGTGTGGCAGTAAAAACACCTGTTCGATAACTGAATAAAATATACAGGTCGTTCTTACAGCTGGTTTAATTTGATTTTTTAATTCTCATGCAGTACATACAAGACATCCCAGAAAAAGTTTAACTCACAGGGGAACCTCCACCTTGCCCATGCATCAGCATGCAGCAAGATACACCATAACAAGCAAGATACAGAACAGCTGCAAACATATGCTCATCAAATTATCACTTATCATATCAGCTGAGGATTAATTATTAAAAAAGGTTGATGTTCTGTGCTAATGCAAGGAACACTGATATCTTTTAAAACTACATCTGGTACATGTTGTTTTTGGTGGTTATATTCATATACATTGGCACAGCAACTTACCCATAATTCACAGTTGAGGAAGTGGAGGTACTGTAGAACAGGTGGAGGTGTCATTTTTCATGCTGCAGTGGAGAGATTTTGTTCTGAGCACCGGCCAACATGAGGATATTTCTCAATGGAATTAATAAGAAGACCAAACTGAAAAAATGGAAGAAAAAGAAGAAGGTGGTGAAATAGATGAGGAAGACAAATATTTTTTATTTTTTTTTTAAATCAAATACAAACAGAAGAAAGCCATATGACCCATGCACTTTACTTCAGGTCTTCTGAGGCAATCCAATAACTTTGTGTGAGCAACAAACCAAAATGTAAGCAATTTATGAATAATATATATGTACATTTTCATATTCCAGAAATTCTGTACCAGCTTTTACATCATTGATGCTAAATGCCATTGTCTTTTGTATACCACAAACAAACCATTTGAAAATGCAGACTTGAGGTTTTTAAACAGTGACACTGTTGAATCTATCAGTCTAGCTGTCATTGGTAAAACATAAACCAATCAAGTAGTTGTTTCTCCCTCAATGATATGAGTAGGGTAACCTGCCAGTAATTCACGCACCTTGCACACACATACACACTCTTTCTAATTTCCCTTCAGGCACCAATTTCTGGAATGCAAATTGAAGACGCATAATCACATTTAAATTAATACTTACTGCATTCTGCCCCCCTTTTTTTCCCATTTAAACTTTGTGTTGACACTTACGCTGCTCTCCATGAGACCACATCCTGAGACAACTAATTAAGTTTGCTTTGTTATGAAACGCTAAAGCAAACAACAACACAAGGTAATTAAAGCCCCCCATCACCACTCTTTTGTTTTGGCCCAAGTGACCCGCTATGAGGCCTTGACGGGATTTTAATTCTCTTTATCTCGGGATCTCTGCAAACGGGCTGACATGGTAGCTGTCACCCCTCGGAGGAGATTCTAGCCTGGCACGACACTGCTGACAGCGCGATGTCTCTGGTAATTAGGAAGATAGGGCCGTGCATTGCACGCATCAGCATGCAGCATCCACTACGTGTCAGACGTACAAGACGCGCAATGCCCGAAATGATCCACTCAAGATAAAGTACTTGACAGAGACAGCGTGCATTTGCCAGGACCTTCTTTCACACTTTTAAATGAGAGGTTAGTCTATAATTACACAAATTATGAAAACTGTTTTCTGTGTGAGTTTAGTGCGGCCTGATATGTAGTGTATTATATATGAATGTGAGGTCAACTCATTTATCTAGATTTATGATATAAAATAAAATATTTAAATAAAAGCTAGTGTAGCATGTCATATAAAGCATATTGTATTTTATATAGTGTGCTATCACATGAAACCATATTATGGTGAAACTATTCATAGACCCAAGTTATTATATAAAAGATAGACTTATTTATATGGGACTTCTAATTAAGACTTAAATCAAATAACCATTCTAAAAACCTAAAGCACATTCCTAGCATTTGGCTTAAGATCTTATGAAATCTATCTCTTGCAGCGTCAGCTCTGAAATATGAAATGCAGGTAGAATGAGAACTGCAAAGGTAATGGCCTCAGAAGAATAATGCATCGGATTCGTTCGACATCGTTCTTTAGAGCTACTTTTACAATGGAAAGTTATTCAAGTCTCATGGTGGCATTAAAGTGTCTGAGTCACCGTCTTCGCACATGGGTTATATCTGTGATTTTCCCTCTTGACACATAACATACTACTAATGACGTTTCTACATATTTGAGACCTGTGACCGAAACACAGAAATGCTAACAAAGCTGATTAAGCTCGACACATTGTCTCTGGTCTGATTGGTGGGATGCAACACTTTGAAAGCTCCCGTGATGAAAATGAAAGGGATAAAGAATTGATGAGACAGGTCAGCCTGAGCCTGGGTGGACCTACTATCAAAGCAAATCAGCAGGAGACAAACACGGAGACAAAGTAATGCTAAGCTAACTTTCCAGGAATGCAGATTGAACTGTCATTGAAAACAGTCTGGAATGGACGTTTCTTGAATAATTGATACGTTGTAATCATGTAACCTAATAACCCTCCACAGATGACTTTCCTTTTCCAGTCAATACATGAGTAAAAATAGGATATTAACTGGCTCGACTAATGCTACAATCATTCCCACACCAAAATATTAAAGGGACAGTTCAACTAATAATCAAAATAATGTCATTATTCATTCATAATCCATTTAAACTCTTTCTGCAAAATGATATTATGTTCCTTTTAGCACATTTCATGAAGTCAATAGTAAATTTAGCGCATTTCATGAAGTGAAATGTCCACAGAATTGCATTAAAAGTGGGGCTTGTTTTGTTTTTTTGTTTTAAACAGTTGGACTTGAATCTGGCAATGTTTTAATACCTTGGTTGTTGTATGTATTGCAGCATTTCAGAAACTAAATGTCTGGTGAGTGGTGCTAAAAAGTTAATGCTCTATCGCTTTTGAAAATAATATACGGTACTGCCTACACTGATCTCTACCCTAAAGCTAATTGACAGTGTTAACACAAGCAAATGTGAGATAAAAACACATTTTCTGAAACAACCATGCTGTTTTATCGCGCTGATACAAATCTGTGAGCTCTTTTAACATGACCCATGTTTCATGGGACTCATATCCAACACCCCATAAGGTTTACAAGTTTACTCAGAAAAAAAATTAAAAATCATACACATGGAGCTAAAATCATGCACTGTGGTAGAAGTGTTCTAAGGTCATAACATTGTATTGTGGAAGAAACAATGCAAAAAAAAAAAAAAAAAAAAAACAGCCCTGTAATCATATTATGTGTTAAAATGAATATTAGCTGTTTTACTGCCTCTTGTGTTCATTTCAGCTGGAAACTGCAGTGAATTGTACGGTATGTATACTGTAAGTACGTTATTGGAGATTTGCAAAAATTAATGCAGAGGCACGTATGTCCAATGAGCCCGAATTGGTCAAAACAGACAAGTTCTGGCAGTGTATAGGAAGATAAAAATGGCTTTGAAGGTTGAGATCCTGGATCATGTTCCTGTTGGTGTTAAGCTATGTTTGTGGCCACCACTGATCAGGATTTGACTGACAGCTGAACAGTGGAACCTCTGTGATTGCCCGCAAAACACAATGTGTCTCAGCGGTTCGTGCTGATCGGGTTACTCGTGGTATATCTTTCTCTCGCCACCCCCTTCTCCTGTTGATGCTGCATGACAACAGAAAACTCGGGCCATTTAATCCACAAGCTCGATCACCTCAGACAGGCAGCGCTGTTGTTTGGTGAATAAATCTGATATGAAACTCAATCATCAGGCATCTGATAACTCGGAGTGCCGTTCATGCGATCACCTCCATGCTGCTGGAACTATTTTAGTGCTCTTTCATTCATCACAGAGAAATGCATAATGCATCTTGCCGAAAGAACGACATTCAGGAGAGCAAATTAACTTGAGTGATCTTCGAGGAGGTGGATGTGGCATGATTGTATGATCTGGAACCCCCTTCATTAGTTCCAGAACTAAGAGCCTCCAAGCATAAAAGAGCTCTCTTCTTCATTACCATCCATGTGGTTATCAAACGGCCTCCCCTGGCGCGCGGGAGACGGGCCTAAGTCTGATCATCAAGATACGATTTTTGATAATGATTTCATCCATTTTGGAGTCCCGGGGTGTCGTTAATTCAGAGTCGAAATATATAAATACCTCCCAACCCAGATGGTAGACCGTGCTGACTTTGAACCGTTTAGTTTGCAGGGTTTTTGCCCATGCCATGGGTAGGAGGGCTGCAGCTGGTGTGGGGTGGGGAAGAGAGGAAGTGGATATGTGTGCATAACAAACAGAGAGCGTCAAAAAGGAAGAGAAGGAATGTCGATGCATGTGTGCAGGATTTCTAGACCACTTGAGAGCCTGATGGCCCAATGCAGAGATACTGGAGCAGAAAATTATCTCATGTGTTAGGCCACATTGCATACCATACAAGGTCTGTTCTGTTCCTCTGAAAGACAAAAACAATGCCAAAGACAGTCCAAATTGAAGATTCAACATTTGATGATAAAGGACTCCACCTGCCCATCTTTTTTTATTATTATTATTTAAAACATATTCACAAAGAATTTACAATGAAACGGAAAATACAAAGGGGATAAAATGAATATGTAAAAAGAATAATAAAAATGCAGACCTATTGTCATATAGGAAGTTGCAATAGTGATAAAGTCACAATTACAAGCAAAAAAAAGTTTATTATCTTTTTATTTATTCATTATTTTATCCATTCATTCATGCAGCTGAAGTATTAAAAAAAACATATTTGGGAGATAAAGATGTAAACTGTGAGACATGAAGTCATATTTTGAGATATGAAGTTGCGATTGTTATTGGGGGTGTGGCCATTTCGATATGCACATGAATACTTAATAAAGTAGGCTTATTTCTGAATTACAGAATAATAAAAAAAAAAAATGTTTTCTGGTTAAATTGAGCTTGGATTTTCTTATTTTCTTATTTAATAACAAGTAGATCTTCAAGTAGTAATATCTACCTATCTATCTATTTCATCTATCTATCTATCTATATATATCTATATATATATATATATATATATATATATATATATATATATATATATATATATATATGCCATTTAAACCACTAAACTTGTTTTAAAATCAAAAAAGCATTTTTTCCAGTATGTGAACTTACTTGCAAGGTGATTTACCGGTCACTTTCTGCATCCTGGGTTTGATATTAAGATAAGCTCTGCAGAACTCTGTGTGCTCCTAGTGGCAGAAGGGCTTGTGTTGGAATTTGTCATGAAGAGAGGAATGTTGGGATGTGCTTAGCCCACTGAGCTCCACATTATGGATGTGTCCATGGCTGTGAGGCTGCATGTCTCTGTGACAGCTCTTTTCTCTCTTCGCCAATCTTCAGCACGCCGTGTTAGATTAGAAAGCCTGTCTGCTTTCAGCTACGGGATGGCCAATGCATTATGAACACCACAGATCTAACAGAAAAGGAGAGAAGGATGTTTGTCATATGTAAGAGTGGTTATTCCTTGCAAGTATAAAAAAGAGCACTCTGCTTTGAGCTCCGAAACATGGCACTGTCGTAAATACTGCAGACGGAGGGTTTGTCATTCCGAAGTGCCAGAGTCACATTGCTCGAGACTTGGCAATATGCCTCTTGGCTCCACGGTGACAGCACCATATATTGTGATGTATTGTTGTAAATGTTTAAATGCATTTGCGTCTAAGCTGGCAGAATTGCGCTGTAATGTAATTCCTTACAAGCTATAGGGAGGAAATAGTTCTGGTGTGAGTGTGCGGTGACGTTTTCGAGAATGTGATCGATTGTATTTTGCTCACTGGTGATTGATGTGCGTGAGCGGGGCCCTGTGTATTACCGTGCATAATTTAGCCTGTTTGCTCTGTTGATAGAGTAAGCTTTCAACCGAGCACATCGCACAGGAGATGGACGTTATCTGGGCACCCAGTTTCCACGACTGTTTGAAGTCGCCTGTTTACCGTACAAATAGGTGAGTCACCGTTAAAGAACCTGGGCTAAAGCTAACAAGCTTTAATGCAACATGTCACATAGTGTAAATCTGAATGTAGAGTTGCGTAGCCATGATATGGGTGCCGAGACTCAACCTTCACTGACACTTGTTTACGTGACAAGTTCAAATCCGCCATGCGCTGAGCTAACGTGCATATTTGAATGAAAAATAACTTGTGCCCACCCTAAATTATTTCATTTGCATAAAAGCTTTCATTTAGCACAGATGAACGAGGGAGGCGAGCGCAGAGCTTGCTGGAGATTAGAGCAGTTAATTTGTCACATTAAGAAGAATTACGTGTGTTTGTGTCACTAAGCAGAAGGAAAGAGAGAGTATGGGGTGAAAGAAAGAAACGAGAGAGAACAAACAGTGTTTGAATGCAATACAGTAGCAGCACGAGCAAACAAATAAAAGAATAAATGAGTAAACCGAAAACAAATGAATACATCTGAGCCTGGAACAACTAAATGACAACAGTAATAGTATTAGGAGGGATTTCAGGAACTAATAAATGAGGATGCTTAATGGTGGCTAAAGAGAAAAAACAAATCTAAAAGGAGCTTGACTTATGTGGAAGGAAAAAGTGAATTAACTCAGTAAATAAAAAAATGAAAAACGTTGAATAAAAGAGTATCACATCTAAACGCGTTTTTCTATATTGGTGGGGAATTTCCACTGAGTTCTATTGTTTTTACGCTTAACTCTAATAAAATTATTAATACATTTATTAAAAATTTATAAATTTTACTAAAAACAATATTAATATTAAGAGAATAAAAGTAACACCAAAACCTATTACAATAATTAATCTTATTATTCATAATTTTATTAACAGTAAAAGTAATTAAATAACCATATTAACTTATCCCTATTATTTTTTTTGGCATTAATAGTATTTATTATACAATTTATTTTGTTTAATATAACTCTAATTATAATTGCATTATAATATGCAGATTATGTGAACAATTGTGTCCACTAAATGTATAAGCAAACCAACACACACACTATTTTGGATTATTAAATCCTCCTAATAAACACACTTTGTTTAACCAAAAACCACTAAATAATTTTTTCCGTCTGTTGCATGGTCAGTATGTGCGCATTTGTGTGTGTTTGTGTTCTGATTAAAATGATTAATGAACAAGCGCACAACACTGGCGTCCTGCAGAACGGCAGACGTTTGAACAGATGATTGCTCTGACATTGACGGATGGAAGACAAACGTGTTTAATGTTCCAGGTTCAGACAAATCTAGAATGCCCTTATTACAGACTCCAAAGACGGCACGTGTTTTGCAGTGGGCTGTTTGTCAAATATAGAGCACAAATGGAGAGAGAACCCCTCCTTTTTGTCCTTTGTGTTCTTTAAAAAAAAAAAACAAGGTTTGCACCAGATTGTTCAATCACCACCCCCTTCGGCTCTCTGCCCCATAGTGGGTGGAAAAAATAAACTTTTTGTACTCCTGGTTGGCATTTTCCCTCTTTTCTCCAGTGTGGATGAAGGTCAAATGAATAAGACTGCTGTGCTGGGGTAGCTCGACATGGCTTGGTGGAGAGTACTTCATTTCAGCCGGACTTGTTGGACGAGGCTTTTGTTTCTTTATGTCTGGAACACTCGCCACTAAACACAGGGGAGGGACAGGGCATGACAGAAGCAGGGCCTTTGAGATTCTGTGAACAGAATGAACCGCAATTTAACAAGCAATATCTTTCTTTTATAGGCCTGAAATCCACAGCACAGTATCAGATGGTCGCTCAAGCAAGCTGTGGCCTTCTGCTAAGATAACACTTATTTCACCAAAATCCATGTGAACCTTACTCCAGGTCAAACTTGCACAAAAAAAAAAAAAAGCAAGCTAGACACCAAGCATCCTCAAACAAAGGCAGTGGTGTGTCACTCATTTTTTCCATTTTGCAACTTAAAGAAAACAACCACGACGAAAGTTCATATTTGTTATGATAAACTGGTTTTGTTTCCACAGACTGGGGCATAGGCTACCAACAAGTTTTCCCCAGATGTCTCAGGCCTGTGTCAGTCGTTCCATTGTTCCCCATGTACTATATGCGTCATCATTCAAACTCTCCAAAATTTTACTCTCTAATTTAGCTGTGAAGGCAAATGCAGATATGAAGGTGGTGAGCCACCTTTAGACTGCAAATTGCTTTACCAATTTGCATTCATAAGTGTGTGAATTGCTGTGGTTTCTCCATTCTGATGTGTGACAGTAAAAATAATGGGATTGTCTCACCTGTTTTAACTCCCAGAATGCTGAAAACACCTCCGGGGCCAGGATGTGCCAAGATTGCACCATCCCTAAAACCAACAACCAAACAAACAAAAATCTCAAGCTTTCTTTTTTCACAACACTGTTTCACACCTCATAGAATTTCTAGCTGATTGTCCATGGTTAATGGAGCAATTTCTTGACCCCTTCTTAACCCTTTGTCATCTTTCTGTCCGATGCTATCTCTGCGTGAGGCGGAACTGTGCGAGAGTGAAGGCTTCTGTGTGCCTGCCAGCAGTGTTAGCTGGAACAGCTGGAGGTGTTTGAGAGAGAAACGTTTTGGCTCGTCCTTGGTTGAGCAGCATATGGCAGCAGGCCCGCACCTGTAAGCCTTGACCTCTGCATTCAGACCCGGTGGACAAACACTTACCACAATATACAGCACATTACAGCACTGTTGATCCCAGGCTGGAAACCAAGAGGCTTTAGAGTTCAAACCACAGGAGGAGTGATCCAAGAACCAGACAAATGCTCTGTCTCCCTCTGACCATTGTGACCTTGAGCAAGAAGAGACAGGCTCTGTAGTAATTGGACCGTAAGATGCTCTATGCTCTCTGGAATACTTGTTTCCTATTGGTAAGCCATATATTTGTAATGTTACAGTGTTTGTTTATTGGTAGGTCAGTTGTTTTGTATGTTGAAAAGTGGGGCCATTCTCAGGTTTGGTTTTGTTAAACACAAAATACCTGGCAGTTTAATATCTTTGGATGCAGAAGATGCTGCAAAAGACGTGAACATGATGGTCTAACATGTCTTCTTTGAACAATAATACAGAAAAATAAAAATAAAGCAGTGCAGTGGAATGAAAACAAAAAACAAGTTAACAGAATTATTTTTATTTCTTAGTGGAAGCTCTGTGACAATATAATTCAAATTAAAAACTATTTCTACAAATGTATTTATTGGGCAGCCATGCATACGTAGTGAGTGCAAAATAATTAGTGCCTAAAATTTTCTAGAGGGAAATCAGATGCACTGAGATTAATTTGAGTCTGAAACTCCTCTTTTGTGAAATAATATTACCAAAAAGTAATTTTGGGATGTTCTGCAGTGTTATTCTTTCAGTATTTTCTGTCTGTCCAGGAACTGGATTTTTATGCATCTATCTGATGTTAGGGAATATAATATGTAATATGTTTTGTTTGTCTGCATATGAATGCAAAAAATAAAATAAAAAAAATAATAATAATTATGACTCTTAAAGCAAAAAAGAAAAGAAAATAAATTAAAAATGTAACTGAAAAGTCCAGTAGTGTTCAAAGTTGTCCTTAGGTCACCAACAACACTAACAGAAGAGAAAAAGGCCAAGCGTAGGTTTGGTTTGATGTATGAAGATGTGTGGTTTGTGTTTTGGCAAGTGTTCCTTCATCAAATTTGTATACATTCATTTCTTGACCCCAGTGCCATATTAGCGGGTTTTACAAAAGCAAAGCTATGTTGTGAAGTTTGCAAGCGTCTATGACCCGTGTCAAAACTGATTTGTGTTCTTGTAGACTTTTGTAACGGCAAAACAATAAAGAAACACTCTTTTTTTTCTTTTTTTTCTCTTTCTTTTCTTGTGTGCTAAAAACTCAAACAATGTAGATTGGCTCTCATCGCTTGCTGGAATGATTTAGAAGTTCTACATCTCCAATGATCTCGGAGTCTGTGCTACAGTATCTTCCCTTACTTCAGCAGGCATCTGCCACCTGTTCTCGACACGCTGTGAGCAAAAAAAAAACAGAAGCCACTTCTGGATATGAATTCATTACAACACAGTAAAGCATCAAACTATGGGAGAAGACAACTATGCAAGATCTATTTCTGGTGAATTAAACTGCTTGACTCAAAAGTTGTTTGTTGTAATATCATCCTCATGACTCAACGTGCAATTGTTGCAAGAGTTTTTCATGAACATTGCAAGAAGATCTGAAGTCTAGTCTGAGTATGTATAATGAAATGATCTTCTTGTCAATGATGATAATTACAGTATAGGGTTGCACACTATAATTACCCTTTATTCTTTTGGGGTTAATTCCTGTATACGCCCTTGATAAGGCCTGACACAGGGAGATGTGGAAATCTACTAACCCTGTGAGTGCCCTCTAGCCTGGTCAAAGTGATTACCCACAATGTGCCGGCTGGCGTAATCTCTGAGCCATCTGTGTGTGGCTAGGAAGTGGCAGTGGCTCCTGTCCAGATGTGAGACGCTGAAGGGATTAGAGGAGAGAATGGAGGGGAGGAGGGGATGAGGGGAGGCCGGGTAGGGGGGGTCGAAGGTGCAGGACGTCAGGACGAATGGGCTGTGGGGATCCAAGAGAGCGGGTCCGACTGGAGCAGCTGGTCCTTACCTGTGTACAAGTTCAGCTGTAATGCATTAACCCAAGCAGCCACCCAATTCCTGATACGGGCACACACAGCCAGAGACACCTTGGTACAGGGTAAATGGGACATTGTTAGGTAAAACATATGGCTACATATACCCCCAAAAAAGAAATTAGAAGAAAGAAAGAAAGAAAGAAAGAAAGAAAGAAAGAAAGAAAGAAAGAAAGAAAGAAAGAAAGAAAGAAAGAAAGAAAAATGCAAACAATCATGATGGTGTTTAAAACCTGTAAACCAGGCAAACTGGGCATGTGTGTGTGTGTGTGTGTGTGTGTGAAAGAGAGAGAGAGAGAAAGGATCACACAGTGGAGTCTTGTGGCTTGTGTACTGCAAACACATACAAGCTTCATCTGTGTCTGTCACACGACTCTGTTGCCCTTTCGGGATTGAACTGGTGATAAAACTAAGGACATTATTAACCATCGCGATTATTGAATGGTCTGTTACATTTCCGACGAGTGCTTGCGGTGATCGGCCAATCACAATGAACTGGGTCAGTTGGCCAATCAGAGCAGACTGCACTTGTCAGAAGGAGGGGACTTTGTAGAAAATGACACGTTTGAGAGAGGCGGGGCATAGGGGACCCACAATAATGTACAATATTTTAAAAAATTACGCACACACACAGCAGTGAGAGGTGAACACACCATGAACACACACCCGGAGCAGTGGGCAGCTATAGATCCAGTGCCTGGGGAGCAACTGGGGGTTCAGTGCCTTGCTCAAGGACACTTCAGCCATGGATATTGAGGGTGGAAGAGAGCACTGTTTATTCACTCCCTCCCACCTACAACTCCTCGAACCAGCAACCCTCTGGTAACTAATCCTGGTAACTAGTCCATTCAAACATTTTGGTGAACTTCATAAAGAAAAAATTAATTAAAGACAAGTTTATACGTATTATTATAATTATTATTATCAATTCTATCAAGTTTTATTAAAGCATACAAATACAGTACTACTACTACTACTACTACTTAAAAGATTAAAAACTAAATATAATTTATTCTAAAAGGTCATTTGAAATTTGTATTATTATTATTATTATTTATACACACAACTCACTCCAAACAAACAATTGTGTATTCATTATTACATTTCATTTGTGTGCTCTTTTCTCGCGGAGGCATGACTGATTCATAACCGGTTTTGAGGTCATCTGGTTCTATAGTTGTCTTTTTTCATCTTGCCCAGCTCCTGAGAAAACTGAGAGCCGCTCGGCAGTGACACGCCTGACTAGACTTCTAGAATAGAAATCCGTGTCTTTGTGTTCAAGTTTGACAGTGAGACTTCTCAGGTGCATCTAATGGCCGTATCTAATAGCCAAGTGAAAAAAGAGACGAACAGTTTATTACGCTAACAACATTATCTGTATATCTAGGCATAGCATCGCTGTAAATCAGCTCCAGTGCTTTTACTCTCTCACGGAGACACTTTAAATTCAC
Source organism: Carassius auratus (assembly GCF_003368295.1). Classification (NCBI taxonomy): domain Eukaryota; kingdom Metazoa; phylum Chordata; class Actinopteri; order Cypriniformes; family Cyprinidae; genus Carassius; species Carassius auratus. The sequence continues at coordinate 15,124,078 of NC_039278.1, read as the reverse complement.
AATGAAAAACACCTCAAATATGTGTCTTAATATTTTATGCCTCCCACTGGAAGACTTCATGCCATCTCTTCCCTGTCTAAACACACTTAAGACAAATGCATCCAATAAAAGCAAGTTTTACAACAGTTAGCATAGCTCCTCTTAAAGTTAGGAAGTTCTTAAAAAATGATCAGCTAAACTTTAATATGTGTCAAGTTTTCAAAGACATGAAACTACGAAACATGGCTTTCAGTGACATTGCTTGCATATAAAGCCGGAAGACAGAGGGGAGCAGAGCAGACGTTGTAAAAGTGATGCTATTTGAGCCCATTTTTATGATTCTGTACTTTGTGATTTATAGCTAAGCTCTTCCTCATAAGTGTTGAGTGTGTAATGTCAGTGAGATATATCGTTGGCGGAGTGAGAAAGTTTTTCTCAGGTTGTTGGGATTTTATTTCTTTCCCATTTTGATGAACGATTATAGAAAAAGGCGGCAGGTTGCGCCATAAATCAGAGCTCAGTCAATGAGCAGAGCAGCTCTGCCGTTTATGTTTACTAATTCTCCAGGTGATGTCATAAAGAACGAACGTTCAATGTCATCAGGGACCATAAAATGGCAATGGAGGACACCACTGTTTGTCTCTCTCTCTCTCTCTCTCTCTCTCTCTCTCTCTCTCTCTCCTCTACCCACTCCTCCCCATGATGAGATAGGAGCTGCATCTTTAATAGTGAGCATGAGCAAAAACATCTTAAAGGGCGCTTTTTATAAACCTGTAACCAGCCTAGCTTATTTATATTGATGAATATACAAGTTTTATTAGCTTTTTGATTTCCTTTCTCATTTAATATACTATGAAATGTTTGATGAACGATTTCTTCATCAAACAAGATGATTATACTGTATATATATACAGTATAAAAAATGAAAAAAAAAAATGTGCATGCATTTGATCTTTGAGTGTGTATGCTAAAATCCAAACCAACATTCAGATTCATAAAAAAAATAAATGTTTTTTTTACACTCATTTCTCTGGATCACACATATGCATGTTTGAAAAATGATCTTATATATCAAATGTATGACCTTTTTTTACGCAACATTTTACAAAAGAGTCCACAGGTCATTCAATCGTTACATAAAACCCAGCATTTTGTTGCCATTACAGCATGCTGGAACAATAGCAAGAAAATACTTGAACTACTGTCATGTATGAACTACAAAATATGATATGAACACATATATGAACCCTAGTCCTACCTGCTGTTCTATTTGGATTGCATAATATGGAATACTGTGCGAATGAAGAATAATTGTCCTTGTTTTACAGATTGCCCTCATAGACCAGTATTTGATTAGTGCTTCAGTGACCCTGTACAATAAGGTTGCATATATTTAGCATTAATTAGCATCCTTGCCTGGGCCCCCACAGCATGGGTTAACCGCTCATCTTCTCATAATTAGCTCTCTCTTGTTATGAGGAGTATCCATAGAGCCCATCATAAGCACTCGGCTCATTCTAAACTCTCTGTGGAAATTGTTCATATGATTATATACATACATGAGATTAAATAAATGACAAAGTGTTTTGCATTATGAGCTACAGCATTGCATGCATTGCACTCTGTCAAAAGTAGTTTATCATCCAGATACTCCATGCATACAGAAAATTCTGTGCACAGTATACATTAGGGTCGTAATGGTACATAGAAATCACGGTTTGGTACGTACCTCGTTTCGATACGAGTTCATTATATCTGGAAAATTTTATTTTTTTATTTATTTTGAACAGACAGTAGTGGTTCATACACTTTGATTTTAATTAGATTGTATAATTTCAAGATGCATGAACAGTCCGTACGGTGACAGTTCAGGACAAATACATATACTGTCACACCCCTAGTATATATAAAATACACAGTAATATACATACAGTACAAACAGTAAGAGTGGCATGATGGTTTGCTAAGTTTTAACAGATGGAAATATGAATTGCTCAAGTTAGCCAACTCATCTCCGCCTGTGCGTTTTGTAGTTATCTTAAATTCTAGTGTCCTATTTGAAGCTAGGTTCCTGCTCAAGTGTCTATGTGCAGTATATGATGTTGTATTGCCATATCTGAGAGCCAGCTTTACAGATTACACCATGAAGACCACAGACAACTGCTGGAAAAATGTGTGGAATCGCATTTTAACCAATCCCACATTTTCTCATCTTTTATCTCTACCCATCATGGAGTGTGTGTGTGTGTGTGTGTGTTCTTAAAAACAATCAGCCTTAGCAAGCCTATATTCTTTCTGTACTTCCTTTTTTCTGAGCTGTTTAGTGTGTCTTGTTGAAACGGAGACAGTGTTAAGAAATGTCTGTATGCGTGTATAGGAATTTGTGTGAACGTGTTTGTTTTCAGTCACTTTGAATTATAATGTTATCAAGGGAGAGCACTTGAAAACAAGGCCATCAGCTCAGATTTCTAAATGAAAAGAGAATAATTTATCACAACGCCATATGATCGACATCCATGTGTTTTACGAAGTCAGTTAGCTTATTAGCTTTAAGGTAAGTGTAATTTGTTTTAGAGTTGTCTTCATGCTTTCAGTAGAAAGGGTGTTTGCATGACAGTTCATTCAGAAGAGGACATGCGTTTCTCTAATGGACATTTATTATGGCCGACCTGCAACTGATCGATTACAAACAGATTAGTCACCGTTTGCTTTCATGATGCCTAGCTGGACTCTCTTTTATGTGTAAAGGGTGTTTTATATACCATTATACCACAATAATGTATCATTATATAACAAAATATAGCACTGACACAATTACATTGTCACATAGAAAAGTGTATACACTCTGCGAAGCAAAATATTAATATAATCTTTTTTAGCATTCTAGTGAACTGGGGATAACAGAGAGTGTTGTAGAACCATCGGAAGGATGTGGCAGTAGATAAAAAAAATTTTTATATATGAAAGATTTACAGGACAAACACTAATTTTGATATTTGATGTTAATCTTTCACAACAATATCTTAAAATAGAGCATTATACACTAACATGATTGCATTTTCAGATAGAAAAGTATATAAAAGATATCTAAAAAGTATGTAAAAGATATCTAAAAAATCTATAAAAAATATTTTAGCATTCTAGTTAACTGGGGAGACCAAATAATGTAGTAGGCAGAAAAGGTACAACAGTGTTGTATCACCATCAGAAAGAGGTGACAGTATAGTAAAAAAAAATATTAAATGTAAGAGATTTAATATACAATGACCTGCACCAGTCACTTTGTGCAGCATTGGTCTGCTCACTACCTCATTCTCCATGGACCTGACATCATTCCACTACCTCATCAGTCAGTTAAATAAAATAACTGCTCTTGAGCCCTTTGCCACTTTAATCAGACTTAATAAGCTTTTGTTTTTGCACTAAATAATCTGCACTGTTGTTCACTTCATTGATTTGAACTCTATCTGCCTTTTGCCTTGCACTGCTTTATTTAACTTTATTTTACATTTTATTATATGTCTTTTTAAACATTCCCTTATTGTATAGTTGTATCTACATTTTATATTTTGATCTAGATTTTAAGGCTTTAATGTTAATGTAATCTGTGTGCACCGGTGGTCTGAGAGTAACGCAATTTGGATTCTCTGTATGTATCTACTGTACTGTACATGTGGAAAAATTTACAATAAAGCAGACTTGAACTTGAACTTGAATTTGAGATTAACGGGACAAAAATATATATCTTGAAATATAAAAGTACAGTTTCATTTCTTATTTTGACCAGTAAATTTGATTTACAACATAAATGTATAAACAAAGCATAAAACATCCATGTGTTACAGCCTATCCGGTAATTAGGTAAACTCGTTGTACTCTAAACTCATTTCCACCATTTATGCATAAACTGTACATTTCTAAACAACTTTAATTTGTAGCAGATACATTTGGGAGTATTTATGAAAAATTAGACAACATATGCAAGAAAACACTCTCTGCTCACCCCTCAGTCTATTAACCATGCAGCTCCAGAATCCACATAGATTTATTAATGTCTCAGGATCACTGTGATCTCTGTTCTAAGGTCAGCACACAGTCAGATCAATGACTCAGTCTTGCTGCAGTGCTGGTGACCACAGATTTCAGACCAGTCCTTTGACATAAAGTAATAAATCAGTTTTGCTGAAATGTTTCCACACGTTCGATTCATTCTGTCACATGGCCAAAAAGGCTGTGAAAGGTGTGCAGATCGCATTGATCTTCTGCCAGAGATCTTGGCCACCATGACTAGGTGGATTTTAGGAAAGATGTCGCAAAGAGCTCAGGCTCAAATCCGAAACGTCTGGGAGGGCTTGAGCACAGAAAACTGTGTCTGTAAGGCAGGTCTCATTATTTGTGAACTAGTGTTTAGATTTGCTCTGGGGATTTGTTCACTCTCTGCAACCGAAAGACACTGTTTTCCAGATCAAGTGCCGGTGTGCGTCAGTCAACCTTTTAGAAGACTTTCAAAGCTGTCGTGCCTTGCTTTACCTCTAACAAGACTTTAATTCTGTCTGGTATATATATTCTATTCCTATCACATGGAATTACCAGGGTATTTTGATATATACTGTGGTACTGAATGTGCTGTATGTGAACATCTCATTAGCATTCCTAGCTTTCAGATATAAACTGAATGCATACATTAATACATTTGAATTGACAGACACACACAGTTTCATTGGAGATAAATAAATACAATAAAATCTATAGATTACAATAGTAAATTCATGTATGGTGTACATTTGCAGAACTTTTTACATTTCAGAAGTTGTCTTTACTTAAATGTTTTTATGCAAGAGCTAAGTTTTTTATTATGAATACTAATGACATCATGCTTGTGCTTTCTTAAAGTATACCTGAATATATGTGTCAAAGTACCCCTGTACTACCAATTAATCTCGTTTAATGGTACTATGGTAAACATGTTTGTGATGACTATCATAGTCATACACCAGCATTCTTTTGAAAAAAAAAAAAATGATATTACTTTCCACAAAAATTTAAGCAGCACAACTGGTCAAGAATGCAGAATGGTGGAGAAATGTGATTTAAGTAACTTTAAGTGGCTGGTCAGAGTATTTCAGAAACTGTTGATCTATTGAATTTTTTTAAACACAACTTCAGACCATTACAGAGAATGATCTGCAAAAAAAAAAAAAGAGAGAGAGAGAGAGAGAGAGAGAAAAAAAATATCCAGTGAGCAACAGTTCTGTAGGTGAAAATGTCTTGTTGAAGCCAGAGGAGAATGGTCAGATTGGTTCAAGCTGATAGAAAGTCAACAGTAACTCAAATAAATCCTTGTTATAACAAAGGCATGCAGATAAAGCATCTCTGAATGCACAACATGTTGAACTTTGAAGCAAATGGGCCACAGCAGCAGAAAACCACACCGGGTGCCATACCTGTCAGCCAAAAACAAGAAACCAAGGCAACAGTTCACACAGGTTCACCAACACTGGACAACAGAAGAATGGAAAACGATTGCCTGGTCTGACAAGTCTTGATTCCTGCAGCAACATTCAGTTGGTAGGGTCAGAATTTAATCTCAATCCAGTAGAGCATCTTTGGGATGTGGTGGAACGGGAAATTTGCATCACAACAAATCTGCAGCAACTGCATGATGTTATCATGTCAGTATTGATCAAAATCTCTTTAGAATGTTTACAGCAGCTTGATGGATCTATTGAGTGAAGAATTAAGGCAGTTCTGAATGCAAAAAGGGGTCCAAAACGGTAGTACATCTTGTGCTCCTTATGAAGTGGCCAGTGAGTGTATATTACGCTATTTATGATGGTAAACCATAACAAAATACCTTGGTTTTCTATTTACTAGCTTAATGTCTTCCATCTTCATTCAGTCAAATTACTGCTGCTTTTGTTATGATACAATGTACACTCGTGATTCACCTCTGCTGGTGGTTTCCAAGGTGATCTATCATGCATTTTATAAATTGTCTAGTTTGTTTGAATATTTTGCTGCTGTCAGCACTCATTATGTTCAGTGTTTTGAAAACAATCGTTTAACAAGGATTTTTACACAACTCGCGGAAATCTGCATGTTTTAATTGTATAGATTAAATATAGAAAGGTAATTATCAGCACTGTTCACAGAAAATACTTTGCGCTACTGTTCTTCTAAGGTGACACCAAACCGCTAGAAAAGCACTGGAACCAGCGTAGAATAATGAGAGTTGCTTTATCACATGTCAAACAGTCTGTTATGTAAATATCTGCTTGTGCCCTACATGTCTTTAAAGCTTATATTCTAAGCGTGGTATAGTGGAAACTTCAAACCAACATCTCGGCTGTTTCTCTCTCTCTTCCCATCAGCCGCAGCATTCATTTCCTCTGAGCAAAACACAGCTAAATATTTTGTCTCCAAAAGAGCGAATTTACATACTGTTTTGGAGGTAATGGAGCAAAAAGCTTGACTCACTCACACGCAGACAGTGACTGAAATGAACTATTAGGTGTTTTCTGTCAATGCAGCCATACCTCATTTGCGTCGCATTGCATAATTGTGTTTCATGCCTTTTTCTTGTGGCAGGATGGGGCTTAATTTTACACTAACAAGAGCACTTTGACAAAGAAACATTCTCTTTCTCTTTGCAGAATGGGAGTTTTAGGACTCAAAGGTGGGAGGATGGAGACAGAGAAGGGCTGAAAGAGAGGAAAATAAACTCAGGCTTCCACCAGTGCATTTATGTGGGTTTGGCAAACTAATTGAATGTACTTTCCTTTTGCGATTGAGGGTTTTATGATCTAGAGGCAAAGCGGAGTCTGCCAGTGCAGTTCTGGCTCCAGAGACTCAGTCTAATCAAAATGGGTTTGGTGGCATAGCCCTTCAGCACCGTGATATCTCAACAGACACTCGTGGGTTTAAGCCATCTGCCCTCAATAATACACCCACCACACGCGAGCTAAAGCTCAGTGACTACCGCATTACTTCTCACCAACACCCGCTTTACAGTTTAAAAGCACAGAAAAGTCCATACCCCAACAGACTGGCAGAGCTTTTGATATAAAAGCGGAGCCTTGAAATTGAAATGCGAGGGGATAGAGGATTATATTGCGAAAAAAGCTTTGTCAACATGAGGAAAGTTGCGCACCAATACTTTGATGAGCCTAGGTAAGTCTGGAAGAAGCTAGGGAAAGTGTCCTAATCATGTTTAAGACAACAAGATCTTCTGATGTGCTGTTAAGGTCGTCTGAGGAGCTTTGGTCTCAAAGCTGGTATTATGCTTTGGAAGTTTATGAGTGGATTACATCAGATACATTTGGGAAGCTGATTATGATTATGATGCTACAGTAAACATGCAGCTTTAATAATCTCATATAAACTGAAAGAATACATGGAATATTTGTGCTTTAAACTATTTTGAAGGCAAAAAAAAAACTTTAAGGAAAAGAAATGTTGACCCACTGGACCTACAATAAAATGAAATGTAATTTATTAATAAGATTCGGGAGGAGCGCGTCAGATACTTAGCCTAATCAACACAGGTGGACCATAATCAAGTAATCAATCCCATAGTATAAATATTGCTGACTTAATCCATTGATGGTTTATCAGCATCCCTCCTCCACCCTATCTCCTCACTTCGAGTTCACTTTATAAATAGACGGGGAAGGGGGGGGGGTATTCTAGGTTCGGGCCATTCCCGAGCTCGGAGCCCTTCCCCGGACAGCACGCCAGATATGCATACCATACCTCTGCATACCATACAGCTAATTATATGTAAGTGTGAACTAGTGAAACAATAAAAGAAAAAAAATGTATATATTAAAAATGCTGTTCTATTTTTTTATGCTGTTGTTCAAATATGAACTACAAAATTATTTTGATTGACTTATCATGGTTGAGTAAGTACATGCATCTTTTTTGGGATAACCTTTATTTTGATGATATGTACCTGTATTTTGGGATGAAATTGGGGTGACTTTTTCTGCCTCAAATGCACAGAAAGCTGTTTCTGCATAAGTATAGTACTTTAAGTGCAGCAAATTACTGTGTACCCAAAATATATCCACAAGCACACATGTATTATATACATTCATGCAGTGGAGTGCATGCCAGACTATGAATGTAGATGAAACAGGCCATTGAGTGTATATGATTTCAAAAATACGGCACTACATCTCTGATTACCTCCTTATACAGCAGAGATCACAGCCTGTGTATCCTTATCCTCAAGTATGTTGTGAGTTTTACTACTCTTTCTCTCTCAGCGGTGTAGTGAGTCTGTGCCATTGGCATTGTTCCTGAGTCATGCCCATCACCTTCTGTAGCTGCTCTCTCTCAAGTGCCAGATGTGCTGTCCTGGAGACCCGCCAACCCAATTGTGTTGGGACAGCAGGATCGGATGGAAAACTCTGCGTGTGTGACCATACTCACTCACAAAGGTAAATTGGGCAGTGCACATTTTCTTAATGTACAGCAGTTTGTCCACCTGCAACAACAAAACAAAAGGGTAAATTTACTAAACAGTTGCACCACCTTAGCCCACAGTAATTCAAAAACCTGCATATCAGTCACAAACCACCCACAATACAGGTTAATCCTCCACTGAATAACCTGAATTATCCTTTCTATTTAATACAGGCTCACGTTCTAATGATATAATTAATGTTTAACTAAAATGTTTTTACAGAATATAATTCATTTAATTAAATAATTTAGAAAAAAGGGCCAAGTATTAACTAATTTTACAACGCTGAGTTCAAAAACATAAATAAAAAGTTTATCACACACAGTTTTTTTTACTGAATATGTATGACTGTTTTTCACATACTGTATAGAAACTTTATCAACTTTAATAAACTTATCAAAATAACAAAAGGATTCGACAGGTTTAATGACAAAAAATATTCAATAGGAATTCAAAAATGTATTAACCTATAATCTGCAAATGAGTTGAAAAATAAGTTTGAAAATAAGTTCAAATATACCATTTAATGTCAGTTAAATTTACATAAACACAAATGTACGAATTAATAAAAAATTTCACAAAATCTGACTTTTTTTCACTGTTTGGATGTAGTTAAACACCCACAGATGTGAAGAAAACATCTGGCTCACATTGGATGAGAATTGAAAAAAAAATGTTGTGGCTCAGAGAAAGATAGGAATCATGTCTTTGTGGCATTTATTTATCTTATTTATTTATTTATTTATTTTTCTGGTGATTAAGGGATAACACATAACTTCCTCACCTTATGGCTGTCCAAAGCAAAACATGCTGCGTGGGAAACAATGGCTTGCTAGACTATAATGGCTTGCATAACATGCACTGTTTTTGGAATCAGCACTCCAATTAGTAAGCCACAAGCAGGCCAGCTGGATTTCATTTAGGATCTCATTATGTGTAAATAAGTTATTATAAGTTATTATATTATTATATATTATTTAAAATTTTAACGATATGCTCTGCTCTAGCCTTTTTTTTTTTTTTTTAAACAAGCTATGGACATTGAAAGAAGGAAGTAAATTTAATGTCTTTTCAAGGTTGAATCACTATGGGTGATTACATGACAGATAAAACATGTCTGTAATTTCAGGTGTATCTTTTAACATACCTTCTGATGTTCATTCATGCTTATGTCAGAAGATATGATCAGTTAACTAGTTCCCTGAGCTGCCTTTTGAACTGAGAACCTTTGTATTGTTGCTAACTTGCATCCGACAAGTCATGCGCTCTCACACAGTGAAAAATGCATCTGATTTGGAGACAACGCACCAATGGACAAGACAGAGAAGGTTACTATTGATATGAAGCAAAGTCTCAGCTTTTTTAGGAAATTCAAACAATAAATAAATAGTAAAACAATAAAATGTCTCAGTTTTCCATCTGATTTGCATAATTCCTTAGTGCCTCCGTTGCTCAAACAGCAAACAGCGAGTGCAAATAAACAGCGCAATCAGTGGTCACAAATCGTTATTAGTAAATTCCCACATTTCACAGTCTGGGTGGCACAAATTCATAGTCATGGACACAAGTTCAAAAACACATCATCTCATGCACTGGAGGACACATGCAACTCCATTACATGCTGATATACTGGCAAAGGAGGTGCATAAGTGAACACACAGTCTCCATCCCTCCCTCTCTGTCACACTCGCACACACACTCATCCTTTGATGAGTTAAATCCTTTGCTGTCGCAGTCCCTGAGGAGGAAAGTGGAAGTGTGTGTCCTAAATGATTGGCCTATTTGTGCAGAAAAACAGATTCCTTCATTTGCCTAACTCTTTCACAGCGCTTTGTTGTTGTGTCAGCTTTAATTTGGATCTGTAAACAGGTTAACGCTGTCTCTCTGCCTCTTTTCTGGCTATTGACTAAGTACGCTGCACCACCTAATTAAGTCTTAAATGGTCAACCCTATACTTTCTCCATTTTATGAACTGTAATTAACCTTCAACATTCAAGCGCTCTCTCTTTCATCTGCTCCCGTTCATTTGGGGAATCTTCTCAATGACTGTGATGTTTATTGCTCTGAAATTACTGGAAATTGCTCAACTGCTCAGAATGAACTAGACATAAAAGTGACTATCCTAATCATGTACTTTAATGTGATTCTTTCTGTTTATATAGATTTTTATTAGCATGGTTTAATATCTGTCATAGATGTTCGGTTATAGTATATCCAAAATAATTCAGTTTATTTTACTCATCCTCGTGCATTCGAAACCTATACGTAAATTGATATTATTATGATGTATTTATTATTTTGTAGAACACATAATGATCCTTTAAAAAAAAAAAGATGTTCATGAAGTTCTTCTCCATACAACAACAATCAGTGACCACAGCTGTTAATAATAATACTTGAAAAACACCAAAAATATAATTTAAGTGTTTTTTATTTTTTTGCACTAATACAAGTCTGAGTTTTAAGTCCAATGGATTGTGTACAGAAAAGACAAAAAGATTAATTAATGGAATTGTTAATAAACTGAAAAACTGGAACCCCTTTCTGTGTCATTCTTCCAAAATAAATGTATAAGTCTACAAGTGGATTTTTGTATCCACACCTATTGCTTCCAGTGCGGCCCACCTTTGCCAGCAAAACTCACATGAGTTGACAGATATGCAAATGGTTTCAGTTGTTGGTGTGAATTTTGGTTCTTCTATCCAGCTTTGCGAAGACAGCCACGGCTTGATTGTGAACCTGTTTTTTTGATGCATGGTTACACTTTCATTAATGGCTTCTGTCAGAAGCGGTTATGCACCAGAACGGGATGGAGTGCGTCTTTCTCAGGTTGCCAGATTGACAGAGAGACTTTTTGGCACTTGCTGGTAAAATTAGCATTGGTTGTGCATCTGTGTACTACAAAAACAGTGGGCACGTAAAACAGAGAAAGATAAATAGAGGATGACAGCTGCAGGCTTTAAAGTCAACTTGAAGTGGGTTTCACTAGACAAATATTTGTGCATAAAATCTGAGTACAAATATTTTCACATATACAAATCATGATTCATCAATAAATTTGCACTCAAATTTGTTTTATATGTATAATAATGTCTAGAATTTACTTAAACCATGACAATCGCATACTCTCAGTGACCTTAGAAACATGTCATGTCGTGCCCTGGCATTGTAGGTAGCATTTTGAGTTTGAATCCTAGCTCATGGTCCTTTCACAGATTCGGTTTTCCTCCCTCCTCACCAATCACCAATATATAATTACATATCGCTTACTTATTATGGAATTATCGCAATTATTTCCAGATGAAACTGAATATTCAAAGAGAAAAGGGCTATTTAATATGATGAAAACTTGGCTGCTGGGTGACCCTTTGAAGTAAATAGTACATTCATGTTGACTTTAAAGTGACAATAATTCCCTGTTCACCCACCCAATTTGTTAAAAACTGTTTGCCGGATTTAAAACATCACTTTGAATAATCAGCCTCGGGTTTTGTTAACTAAAATACTGCAGATAAGATTACATGATAAAACAAAAAAAAAAGAAAACAGAGGACAGCTATTACCCTCCCCTGGAGACTTTCCTTGATACCATAAAATGATTCACCCCCACACTACACAGAGTGTTTTAAAGGGATTTAATTTTTTTTTACTACTTTTAGAATGACAAGTCTATTTTTCATGCCTTTGTCTTGCCTCACAGTGGACTGTGTTTTCCTCTTTAGAAGGCTTGTTATTGTGTTTAAGGAATCACCTGGGGAAAAGAAAGTCTCTCCAGTCACAGCTGTAGGTGATTGTTCTTTAACAAACCCCATTCCTTCACCCCATCTGCTTCTTCGACTACCTGTACCAGTCCTCTTGTATCTGTTCCTCCCCGTCCTCTCATATCACACACATGCACTTCTCAGAGGAAACTTTTGCTGACCATCCATCTTCCAGCACAGTGAATAAGTTTGTGTTTCTATGTTCAGTTCCCTGTGTTCAGATTGCCAGGAAGTGCTTTCATTATGGTCTTGTGCTCCAGGCCTTGATGGTGCTCTCTGTTGTCTCAGCCAATCATCATCTCTCCCTCTTCACCTCCATCTCCTGGAAATCCTCAGGCCCGGGGTCATCGTTCTAATCCCATTCCATATTTTCAATTCAGTGAGATGGCAGACATCGGATCATCCCTGGCTTGTTCTACATTCTATATTCCTGATTTAGTAAAACCACTGATCCGCAGACAGTCTTGACCTGTCAAATGTGTACTCAGGTTCTCATCCTTTATAAAACATGTGTGTCGATGTGAAGAATTTAAATGGCTCCTCTCTAACATGCTTTTAATAACATGCTTAAGAAGTCAGAACAAATAGGAATTACATGCTCAAAGAACTTAATGCAGAAGTTAATGCATTTTCTTTGCCTTGTAATATGCTTAATGAAAAGCTTGCATTCCCCTCTTTAAGCACATTATGTTGAAGTGTTCTCTTTTTTCGCATATATCCATTAAATGGAGCATTGAAGGTTATTTATGTGTTTTACACTTACTGCCACATGAAAGGCATGCATTTAAAGCCCTTACTATATTGTTATTGTTTTGCTTTTTTGGGCATTTTTGTTTAAACGCCTTGGACTTTTTGTAGTAACATGATGCCAACCATTTTTGGAAGCTCATCATCCAGCTTCTATCCTATTGGTTTATTGTGTTTTTCTCAGTCCATCGTACAATTTTTCTCCTCATCCTTGGGCTTGGCTTCCTGAAAAATTGCCTTCTTATCCCTGCTGGCTCCTGCTAGGATGACATTTAACCCTGGATCGATGGTGGTTGTCGTCCCGGGTCTCTCGAGACCTCACCAGCTAGAGAAGAGACACCTAGGGGCAGCACCTGCAAATCCTGTAGGGTTAGCTAGGGGTCAAGAGGGAAAGAAAGCCTATTGTCAAAAGTCACGGGTCAAAAAAACTGTAACAGTGTTGGAGAGAATCACTTCACTTCACACATTTGGTGATTGGAGAAGACTGGACCATATTGTACTTTTCATTGTCTTATTAGTTAGGCCTAGACAGCCACAATTCATCCCTCTTTAAATATAAAATATATAATAGGATGACAAAAAAATATTACCAAATCCCAAGTGATTTTCATGTTTGGGTATACATAAGTGTCCACCTCTATATTAAGCCTTTGCACAAAGCAGTAAGTGAATTGGCTTGCAGGAAATGACAGGTGACATTTGGAGAACTCCCTAGAATGTTTAAATATATCACACTTTTAGCTCAACCGCTGAACTATTAACTGGACTTTGAAGCAAGAAAAAAGGTTTTCTTAAAGGAAGAGCCAATGTTCTATCGCTGTTCACCTTTGGTTAATAGGTCTATGCCTGGGTTTAAGCACCATCAGTAAAAGCAAAGGTCACTGTTCACTGAAAGGAAAGATGGATTCAATCTGGCAGAGAGCTGATTTCTTTTATCAGAGTTAATGTCCACGGTCTCTTTTAAAGCGAAATGAAAATTCTGTCATCATTTACTAACCCACATGTAGTTCATAACACGTATGACATTCTTTTTTCTGCAGAACACAGTTTTAATTAATGTATCATGGGCTTTTTGCTATATAGTGAAAATTGCTAGCTAATAATCCTTCTCTCCTCAGCTGTTCTAAAATAAAATACATTTTAAAAAATGGCATGATTTTGTGTCATTCACTCAGAATGTGTTTTTGCAAATAAAACACAAGGCACGGGTAGTGGAATTTAAAAAATTCTTATTTGAGCACTGAATGCTGTGTCATGCACTGCAAAAGATGGGAGACACAAGCATAACCTTCAAACTAATCTGTCAAAAGCATGTTTATATAGAAAACAATGGAAAAACAGCAATTAAAAAGAAAGTTGGCTGTGATGAGTGGGGCAGGGCGAGAGCTGCGGGAACAGAGGGAGGCTGGTGAAGTAACTGATAAAGAGCTACACCTGCGCTATTCACCGGTCTCAAGTCCCACGGAGGAGCTCCAGAAGAATAAAAGTAAGAATAATGACAGCGAAGGATGAGAGAGGACCAGGCTGGGGCTATTTTATGTCTGCAAAGTTTGCCAGGAGGCCGGAGCCTGCTGCCGTCTTCCATGATTGGGGATTGGGGATTGGCCTCAATAGGAGGAGCCATCGCTGTCCACCAGAGGCGTAGCATTGAACAGTCCACCAAAAATGTTCAGTACCATCGCATGGCACCGAGAGTGAGTGCCTCTCAGTGGGTTGAGGACCAAATGGCAGTGTGTCCAGGAACCAGACAGAGAATTTTTTTTCCCTTCCTCCCCTATCTCATTTCTGTCTCTCCTCCTCCTTCCATCTCCTTTTCTCTCACCTCGTCTATCCTTACCCCCAGGTATGGATTAATTATGATAATTGTATGGTGACTTTTTTTTTTACTTTCTTTTATATGATTGGTAAAAAAATTAAATAATAATAATAAAAGAAATACAGATTTGGGACAACAACTGGTATAGTTAAATAATTTCCAGAATTTGCTTATTTATTTATTTATTTATTTTATCAATTTAACTATTCTTTTCTAGATAATATTTTATTTCCCTTTAAATTAATATTCAGCCAAAATGGCAAATTATTTATGTTAAATGCTCAGCAAATAATAAGTAGCGTAATCTACAGGTCTGAAACACATCAATCACAAAACTGCTTTCCCATATTAAATGTTCTGGAGCGGGTTTGAGAGCCAGCAGAAGCGGGCTCCATTGTAGTTGGGCTGTTATGATGCCTGTTCCAGAGCATCTGCGGTTTCTGGGCAAATATCTAAGTGGCTAATGTAAGCTATTCTCCTTCATTTATGTCCATTATTTATATGACAGGATTTCATCCGCTGCCACGGAGCACAATCGCTGTACCTTGAAACCCCATTGGGATTCCCGGTGTTAGGCAAGAGCAAGGACAGCTAGTCAGTCGGTTTCCCCCCTGAGGCTCTGAACCTCCAAAACGAACTGCTTCCTCTTCCAGCTGGGAGGAAAACAAATAGTGATGGAAGGCCTTGAACAGTCCTTGTCTTTCCTGGCTGACATTGCTGTAACAGTTCAACATTTTTTTGTTTCTCAAAACTCATTGTTTGACAACCAACGTGTTAAAAGGTATATTGGCTAGAAATATATATCAGAGTCAAAATAATTTCGGAAAGGAAAGGACTTGCCCTATTTCTTTTACTCATCTTCCAGACGCTTCTGGTACCAGGACCTCCATTTCGTAGAAGGAGGTTACTGAACATGGCTGCCCCTCTGCTCAACCATGAGGGAATACGAGGAAGAGGGTGTTTCCATTGCTATTTAGGTCTAGGTGATTAAAATGAAGCACTATACCCACGATACATCTTAATTGAGGTGCCACCAAGGACTTTTTTTTTTCCCCTTTCCCCACTAAGATCCATTTTAAATCACTCCCTAGTTCCCGTTCTCTGCCTCACCTTTGACAGAAGAACTAAAGTTCTCACACCTGCATTTGCCATCATCATTTGCACAAATGGCATAGAGACAGAGTGAAAATGAATGGATACTAAAGGCATATCCTTCTCTCACCCTCCCTCTCTCTCTCTCACCTTATGCTCTGATATCCTCCGCATGCGGAAAATGCCAGGAAGCATCTCGTGGGCTTTCTGTATCTAACCTAAATCCTTCACTTTGCTTGAGAAATGGCTGGCTGAGCCTGGCCCAAGAGACCGGTCTGCCCCGCGCCAGCATCGGTTTACTTATTAAATATAAGATCTCCCCACTCTCTCCCTTTCTTTTTTCTCTCTCTCTATCTTTCACTTCATCCCTCAATATCTTCTCCGTCTCAGAGGCTGCATCCGAGCTCCCCTGGAATTTTCAGGCCCAGCATTTGTTTGAAGAGCAGTAGAGAGAAGCGCCATTCTGGGAGCTTTACAGCAAGAGGGGGATGGTGGAGGCCCTTCGCCCAGGCTGGATGGATGTTCTGTCAGCCTGCTTCTGTGATGTGCCGCCCTATCTGAAAGGCCCTGATGGGGAGATAGGAAGACTATCAACCAGCTAGCTTCAAAGGCCGACGAGCCAGTCTGATCCTCAAGAGGGCAGACAGAGCGGGGGAGGGGTGTAGAGGAGATACGGGGTGAACAAATGTGAAGAAAAGAATAGGACAGAAGGATGTAAATGATGTGACAAATGGTGATGTCGAAGTGAAAGTGTTAAAGGGATAGTTCACACAAACTGAATATCCTGTCATCGTTAACTCACCCTCATTTCATTCCAAACCAGTATGGCTGACTTTCCTCTATGGAACACAAAAGGAAAAATTATGTTTTTTTATTTATTTCTGTGAATGGATGGCTAGCTTTCTACTGCCATAAATGTATTATAAAAGTGGTTTATATGATTATAAATCTTGTTAATATACATAAACTGATTAAAAAAAAATGTAATGTCAATTTTCAAGAGACATCTGTTGGCTTGCAAAAATCTGAAAGTAAAAAAAAAAAAAAAAAAAAAAAAAAAAAGTATATGCCTTACAGAGAGAATGATCTGTTTGTAATGTCACTTATAAAAAATATATACTTTGTTTATATACATATACATTTGTTTTATATATATATAAAAATAATAAATAAATAAACTCTTTACAGACCAAGGTGGAAAGACACCTAATGTCCCAGACTGCATTATCTACTGGATTTGTTTGTAAATTCCACTTCCCACTCAAATTTTGATTCAGTGGGATACAGATTCATATATATATATATATATATATATATATATATATATATATACAGTATTGTTCAAAATAATAGCAGTACAATGTGACTAACCAGAATAATCAAGGTTTTTCGTATATTTTTTTATTGCTACGTGGCAAACAAGTTACCAGTAGGTTCAGTAGATTCTCAGAAAACAAATGAGACCCAGCATTCATGATATGCACGCTCTTAAGGCTGTGCAATTGGGCAATTAGTTGAAAGGGGTGTGTTCAAAAAAATAGCAGTGTGGCATTCAATCACTGAGGTCATCAATTTTGTGAAGAAACAGGTGTGAATCAGGTGGCCCCTATTTAAGGATGAAGCCAACACTTGTTGAACATGCATTTGAAAGCTGAGGAAAATGGGTCGTTCAAGACATTGTTCAGAAGAACAGCATACTTTGATTAAAAAGTTGATTAGAGAGGGGAAAACCTATAAAGAGGTGCAAAAAATGATAGGCTGTTCAGCTAAAATGATCTCCAATGCCTTAAAATGGAGAGCAAAACCAGAGAGACGTGGAAGAAAACGGAAGACAACCATCAAAATGGATAGAAGAATAACCAGAATGGCAAAGGCTCAGCCAATGATCACCTCCAGGATGATCAAAGACAGTCTGGAGTTACCTGTAAGTACTGTGACAGTTAGAAGACGTCTGTGTGAAGCTAATCTATTTTCAAGAATCCCCCGCAAAGTCCCTCTGTTAAAAAAAAGGCATGTGCAGAAGAGGTTACAATTTGCCAAAGAACACATTAACTGGCCTAAAGAGAAATGGAGGAACATTTTGTGGACTGATGAGAGTAAAATTGTTCTTTTTGGGTCCAAGGGCCACAGGCAGTTTGTGAGACGACCCCCAAACTCTGAATTCAAGCCACAGTACACAGTGAAGACAGTGAAGCATGGAGGTGCAAGCATCATGATATGGGCATGTTTCTCCTACTATGGTGTTGGGCCTATTTATCGCATACCAGGGATCATGGATCAGTTTGCATATGTTAAAATACTTGAAGAGGTCATGTTGCCCTATGCTGAAGAGGACATGCCCTTGAAATGGTTGTTTCAACAAGACAATGACCCAAAACACACTAGTAAACGGGCAAAGTCTTGGTTCCAAACCAACAAAATTAATGTTATGGAGTGGCCAGCCCAATCTCCAGACCTTAATCCAATTGAGAACTTGTGGGGTGATATCAAAAATGCTGTTTCTGAAGCAAAACCAAGAAATGTGAATGAATTGTGGAATGTTGTTAAAGAATCATGGAGTGGAATAACAGCTGAGAGGTGCCACAAGTTGGTTGACTCCATGCCACACAGATGTCAAGCAGTTTTAAAAAACTGTGGTCATACAACTAAATATTAGTTTAGTGATTCACAGGATTGCTAAATCCCAGAAAAAAAAATGTTTGTACAAAATAGTTTTGAGTTTGTAGAGTCAAAGGTAGACACTGCTATTTTTTTGAACACACCCCTTTCAACTAATTGCCCAATTGCACAACCTTAAGAGCGTGCATATCATGAATGCTGGGTCTTGTTTGTTTTCTGACAATCTACTGAACCTACTGGTAACTTGTTTGCCACGTAGCAATAAAAAATATACTAAAAACCTTGATTATTCTGGTTAGTCACATTGTACTGCTATTATTTTGAACAATACTGTATATATATATATATATATATATCACAGTGCATGACCAATTCAAATTCAAACTGAATGACTCAATTCTTACATTTTAAGTCCAATTCACAGCATACCGGCAGACGGCGACAAATGGCACATCCGTGAGGTTTTGTCGGATCAGTGTGTTAACCCTAACTGCATTTTTGGTGTTGACTGGTGCTTGTTTTTGCCAATGGAACATGTTGGATCGGCATTTATCATTCTTGGACCATCTGAGAAGTGACGTACTGTACAGTCTGTGTCTGTCAGTGCGGTGTGAACTGGCCTTTAAACGAATCATTCATTCACAAATATAACATAAACCATCCTACCCCCCCTGTGAAACCCCATCATTACTGCAGATGGAAAGATTCCATCACATTAACAATGAAAACACGCATAAAGAGAAAGCTGCAGCCTTCCACACATCCCACCCCTTCTACAAAGGTTGGAGTTCACAGCAGTGACAAGTGCACTGAGGCATCAGCTTCTCCTCTGATCTCTTTCCCTATCTGGTCTCTTTTCCATTTTTCCTCCCTCCTGGCACTCGGGTGCTTTTCCATCCCAGCAGAAAGACGACAGGCACTCAGTCAATTAGGCACAGATGGTGAGATTACAGAGAAAGAGATAGAGTAGGGTGAGAGGGGCCTGTGTTAAACGCTGAGGAACACACACACCAGACAGGAGAAACAGCACTGCAGGGACAATCAAACACGAGAGAGAGAGAGAGAGAGAGAGAGAGAAGGGGGTGGGGGTGGGGTGGCAGGGTCACAAAGGCTATGTGAGAAGAAAAAAGAAAAAGAGAGAAGTGCCTCATTGAATATTGAGAAGGGCTGCTATTCCCTGCTTTCAGGAGGCATGGCCTTGTTGTACCACTACAGATGTAGATCCACTAAATTGATTGTTGTGTGATAAGACACAGTATCTGGCTGTTAAGTATGTTACCACACAGAAAATGTGTTTCTTCAAATCTCTTGCATGGATCAGAGATCGACACATTTTATACGGGAATGTATAACAATCTATACAACCTAAACTGTATAGGCATCATCTGCAGCATACTGTAGATTGCCACAGACACATAATAAAAAAAAATCAGTTTATAAAATGAAAGGTATTCCAGAGGGTTTTCAAAGAAAAATGTGAAGTTTGTATTTTAAGTGTAAATGTACCCCTTTAAAGCTGAATTTTGTCATTTCTGTGGTAGTAGTCTCACCAAAAGGAATTGGAAAAACATATATATATATATATATTGTTCTTGTCTTATAGACTAGGTTTACATTTATGCTACATATATTTTAGGGTTATATATATATATGCTTGCCACCTGTCATGGTTATTTAGAAAGCATGCAATGTTATTGTGGTAACCAATCGTTTAGTCCTCGACCTGAAACGCTTTCGCACACACATATGTGATTACACGCAAGTGCCACACCAAACACTGGGCTGACAATACCTCATCTATGTTCACACTGACTCGGAGTGGGAGTCGTGGAGGAAGCTCAGCAGCGAAGAAAAGCAGAACTGACAGAATGAAGAGCCCTAGCAGGAAAACATCAGTAGAGAAGTCATCCCAATGCAGGGCAACAGAGCAGTTCCCATGGTGCACCACAGGCTGCTTATCTCGGGGGCTTGAGGCAGGTAATAGGAAGCCGTAATGATAAAGACGGGAAAAGAAGCCACAGGAGCATCTTCCATTCAGCTCTTTTCTCAGAGAGAGGGAGAGAGAGAGGGATGAGGGGTGGAGAAAAGACTTTCTATCAGAGGCAGACTTCCATTTGAAAGCTGTGAGTTAGGCAATCTGTGGTCTGGATGAAGTGAGAATGCTGAACATGAGAACCTAAAGAAGAGAGAGAAGTGGATGTGATTGCAATACAAACTAGGAATGTAATGATTCACTCAACTAAAGATGCAATACGATTCACAATAGCTTACTGATTTTACAATATGATTTTCTAAACAAACAAAAAAAAAATATTAAGAAAATGAGATTTAAGACAAGTTATAAATGAAAAGGTGTCCTTTTATTATTTCTCAAACAAATTATTTTTTTTATCTTTGTGGAGCTGAAATATGTCAAATAAGAAAATGTTTATTTTTAAAACAAATCCAAAATTAAATAAATAACACAACTTACAGAAATCTTTGCATATAAAAAAAAGCATTTGTCTGTGCTCTTTCTATTTAAAGGGATAGTTCACTCAAAAATAAACAATTATTGAAATTAAAATCATTACTTATATTCATATCATTCCAAACCCTTAAGTTCTTTGTTCATATTCAGAACACAAATTAAGGTATTTCTGAAGAAATCCGAGAGCTTTTTGACCCTACATAGACAGCAAGGGAACCACCATGTTCAAGGCCGAGAAAGGTAAAGACATTGAAAAAATAGTCCATGTGACATCAGTGGTTCATCCATAATGTTGTGAAGCCATGAGAATACTTTTTGTAAGAGAAAAAAAAAAAAACTTTATTCAACAATTATTCTCTTCCTCTTCAGTGTCTGCCACTATTCTTGAGAGTACCATGACGCATGGCCAAGACAAATAACATCAATGTAGTTCAGCTGGACAGCAGACAAGCATCTGCTTTATACCGCATGAGCTGGAGGAGTCATGTGACAAGCGTGAAACAGCAAGATGATTGACAGGACGATAGCGGAGGCAAAAGCGCTTAACTTAGTTATTAATAATGTCGTTATTTATCAACATTTTGCCGTCATAACCTAAATCCTTTCAAAACGCGACATTACAGCAGTGCAGTAGCCTACAGTAAAGTAAAAAATAATTCACCATCCTCAGTATCCTCAGACAATTTACATTACAGTATTTGCAATGACCATCCCTTGTATTAAAGAAAAGTTACGGGATACGACTGCTTTACACTTGACTGAACATTGATCTGTGCTCTTATCAGCTCTTTTAACTCCGTGCAGCTAAATAAAACAGGCTGGGTTTAGATTAATATTTCTGAAATAAATATTTCTGTGAAACGCATTAGGTTGCACAGAAGAAAGCCCAATCTAGGACCTGCCCTGGACAGTTTAAGAATCGGTTCTGTTATAGCAGCAGAGGACTCTTATTTTGTAGAACAGAACTGAGGTACAACCAATGACATCACATGTTCAGATTTGGTCAACCAATCAGAGGAAAGGAAAATCTTTTTTTTTTTTTTTAGTCAGAAGTTAAAAACATCTTGTTAGATTTGTTTTTTATAAATGCAGTTTGTGGATTACTTACATTACTTCTTGATTATTATGATGGAAATAACAACATAGGTGATTGGCATTATCAATGCTAATTGGTGAATGTTGGGGATTTGTAACTATGGCTTGTAACTAAGCACTCTTGGATATGGCCCATCCGTATGCAAGGCATTCTGGAGGCTAAATTGAATCACATACAGACAGTGCCTCGCGGGCTACTGCGGCAGATGAGATCGTAAAGCTTAATTTCCATGAGACTGAATACGTTTAAGGAGATCTGGCATCCAAACTTCATATTTATTCATCAAAACATGGAGTCTTGAACACTTAACAAGCTTTTCTCTCCTCCTCTGTTAAACCCATCAGGCCTCTTGACGGTACAGCAGGTGTTTGTGTATTTTTTTTCTCTCTCTCTAACAAGGAAGGAAGAAACACAGAGAAAATACTTCCTTGTTGTTTTCCGAGTTCATCTGAATAGTTTCCCATCTGCCATGTAAGCCGGGCACTCTCTAGAGCAAATGCTGTTTGGCTGTGTGGCGATAATTCCAGGATTTAAATCCTGTTTGGCACTGGTGATAGGTGGCCCAATACACTTTTCCTCACATGGTGACCAGAATATCGATCTACAGTCAGCGACAGCCCCCTCGTCACCCCTCACACGTTCCATCTTACCACTGACCCCCTACGGCAGGATCAGGGGAAGAAGTCAAACTGACCAATCAAGTGTGAGTCTTGGAAAGTCTGAAGGGATATTGGCTGATCGTATATTTGACAGGCTGTGCAATGACCCATTTAATTGCGTCAGTTATTTATGCTTTATCTGTGATGAGGGTCAAAGCTAGTGTCTGCCTCTGCTGATGATCTTTTGGCATATAAATCATAATTGCAAGCATAATAACCTTTTTTAGTCATTTGAAAAAAGAAAAAAAAAGAAAATGTTATCTATAGTTGTAGAAAACCAGTACTTCTTTTTTTGTACATACACATATAAACATCACACTTTCTGAACAGTGCAACAGCTAAGATCTCTTTTGAGAGAAAATGATGTGTCTACGAAATATGAAATTATGCTGTTTTTCTTTCGTCTCCAAGTTGAGATTTTTCCATCAGAGGCACTTGTAAACATCTTCCTCTTATACCCACAAAATAGCTCACTCTCTCATAAAAAACTCATCTCCTCAGCCTCCCGGTCATATTCAGTGTGTTATCATCGTTTAGAGAGTCAGCATAGCTCTAGAGCCGAGAGACGTGTAATAATGTCAACTCTAACAAATATAAGAATAGTGTCTGTCAGTATGATGGTTCTCTTGCACTCTGCAACCATCCACTCACAATTTATTTATTTATATTATTATTTTATTTTCAGAACCTTAAAAGCAGTTTGTTGTGGAATCTCATTTGGAATATAAAAAAAAAAAGGTAATTGAAATCTTATCACACAGTTCACAAATAATTTTCCTTTGAATACTGAGTGTACATCCAGCAAATGTTTTTGTTTGTTGTTTTTTGTTTTGAATAATTCATTCAAATTTATATTTTCATAACATAATTTTTAGAGCCTAAATTTGTCCATACTATTTTGTACTGTTTTTATACTGTGCATACTGTTTTTACTGGATAATTATACAATGAAAAACAAAAAAAATACTTGATCCTAAAATATTTTTTATTTGTTTGTTTGATTGTTTGATTTTTTGATTGTTTGGTGAGTGAGTGAGTGAGTGAGTGAGTGAGTGAGTGAGTGAGTGAGTGAGTGAGTGAGTGAGTGAGTGAGTGAGTGTAGCTGGGCAATGTGAACCAGACATGTTTTGGTGAGATTCACTAATAACTGCTCCATTTCTGAAGATTTAATCTAGGAACTTTTAATGTAAGAATGAGTCCCATGCATTTAACAGGACACCTTACTGGTGTTTTTTATTTTATTTTATTTTATTTTTGGTTTGGTTTAGTTAGTCTGCTGCTCCTTATCAGGGTAGATAGACATAACATTGTCCCATAAGATTAAAAAGCTAAGTGTCATATAATGCCTAATGAATGTGTGCTTCTTTATTAAGCTTCATTCAGACCATTGTCTCTCATAAAGACAGTCGCTTTATCTGCTAATATCACATCTCCACAGTGTGGGTCACCCAGGTCAATTCTGAATGAAATTGCTGCTCAGGTTTAATTCTAAAATCGTATATTATCTTTTTGAAGTGAGCGAGAGAGATCGAGAGTAAATGGGGTGGGTTTTCATCTATTTTCTGAGACAACAAAGCAGCTAAGATGAAGATAAAAAAATTCTTAAGAGAAATTAAAGGAGTTTAATGTGAATGCACCAATGCATTCATTTGTATCACTGTTACTGGAGGTAATTTACCTAGGGTTCTGTAAAAGACCATTATTTGTCCATTCCTGGCTTTTCAGATATAATTAAAATGACTTCCAGAAATTTCACTGCGTTAAGATCACTTGCCTCTTTATGATCAATTTGAGAAAATCCCAAATAATATCTTGAGCTTTGGTAGAAGCAAGAACATCACATGCTCAGGTTCACAAATTTACTGACATGTGAAAACATGTAAAAACAGAGCAGAATCTAAAATGATGTATTATAAAACAAACAGTCAGTAGCCATTCAGTAGGCCAACACTGTTTTAATTTACATAGGCCTTAAGTGAAATAAAAAAGACAGAACTCATACCTCTAGAGCTATATCTGAAATCATGGGAATACTGTTGGAAATGTTGTCACAATTCAATCTGTCAGAGAGACGGGAAGACAGCAGATTCAGGATGTGGGCATCATAGAGAGCCAAAAATATACTGTCACAGGCCCTGACATCGGCTCCTGCACCCACCCAAACCCCCCTCCTTCTCTCCGGGCTTTTGTTCTGTTGAGCATCTGCGTTTGTGGGGCTTCACTGAGCGTATTTCTGAGTGGCAGCTAATGGAGGAGGCTGAGGAACCGAATATGTTACCTTCACCTCAGACAAAAATAAACCTGAATGTTATGGGCTAAACACAACCAAGTCAATGTTTCATACTTGCTGGGGGGTGGAAATGTTTTTATTATTTTCCCACCCCTCTCTCTGTCTCTCTCTCTTTGTAAAAAGTGGAAATGAGAATGAGAGCTCAGCTCTAACAGCTGTGAGCTTTACTAATAGCTTAGAGCATCTATTTGAGCTAATCTGCTTTCCTCTTTCATTTGTCTTTCTCTGTTACACATTGTTAAAATTGTCAATATCTAATCTGTAGTCTCATTTTTGATCCAATATTTGCTGAAAGATCTCAGTTTCTAAAGAGATTCAGTGCACTGTAAAATCCTTTGTCAAAAATGTTCATCTAAAATAAGTAGCTGTCAAGACTGGTTAAAATGACTGAATAAACCTGAATACATTAGATTAAAAAAAAAATCACAGAGTATTTGAGTGTCAGATCAGGGGGAAATTACACTTTAAAGGTGATGTGTCGTTTTTTAAATTTAAACACACCCTCATCTGTAACTGGCTGACCCAACAAATAGCCCCTCCCATAACAAGTGCAACAATATCCACCCACTTTTTAAGTGGCTTTTGTTCAAGAAGTATTTTTCCAATTGGGGATTTTTTAATAATAATAATAATAATAATAATAATAATAATAATAATAATAATAATTCTTTCTTTAAGAGTTATAAGCTGGTAACTTAACCAACCAGTTACAAGGTGAATCACAACATTTAAAACTTTAATTTGTAGCAAAAAACTTTTTTTGAAAATTGGACAAAAAGACAAATGTACAAGACTCTTCCAAGAACTACAACTGACTCAAAGGTACAATAACTTATGTTTATCTGATTAAAAAAGATTTATAGGCTGAATCAAGGGTAATGTAGTATTTAGCAGGAATTGTGCTGATGAACATTATTATTTAAAAAATAAACTGAATACCATAACTCAGGCCTGTGTTTACAGGTTTATAAGTTATTGTTCAAAATCATTTCTATGTGAAGAAAAAAAAAAAAGAATGGGATTTTTTTTTATTACAAGAGCCCAGATGTTTTACTTTATACTTTTGGGGGGAATGAACCTACAAATCTGAATATTAACTCCTTTAAAAAAAATCAATAGCACATTTTTTTATATTGTGTCATTTTCATTATGGAACTGTTAGTAATCACTGTTCTAGACTATTTTATTCCCAAAATCCATCCGACATCAAACAGTTTAATGTAAACTCAAATCTTTGACTACTGCCTCATATGCCTTGTAATTTTCCACTCACATTACTAACCAATTCTCACTCCTTCTATCGCCTGTCTGACCATTTGTTTCCATGCTGTCCCTGAATAAAAATGAAGAGTGCATCTGTGGGTGCTCTGATGCTTCCACAGATCATCTGTGCAGGGGCTCAGATTTACACCTCGATATCTTCATAACTCACACAGAAACTCAAAGAGCGCCACACAAGCTGAGAGAGCACACAATGACATCTGAAGGTCTTGGGCTTTAGCTCCAGGGCTTGATGATTTGAGTGACTGATGTGTGTTTTAATCAGCAGCGCAATGAAGTCACTGACTCACTGGTAATAGAAAGAGAGAGTAAATGAGAAGGAAGGAGAGAGTACAACAGGAGGAAAAGAGAGGGAACACAAAGCGGGGAGGACGGCAATCTAATGCAGATGGCTATGTTTGGAACAGCACATACTTCATCATGTATAATAACGGCTACTTTTTGACTATTTACTGCTCAAATAATTCCTTAATTTAGGATTTTTGTAGCTGAATTGTAATATTTCCATCCACTTGGTTTAGGCAATTTTAACAAACTACAGAACATATTTGTCAATAATGCATAAATTAAATAAGAATTATGCAGCAGTATAAATAAACTGAATGTGGGTAAATAAGCTGAATGTGTTTTAAACACAATAATTGATTTGTTTCACATTTTAAATAAATTAATATTGCTTGTTCCACAGCTAGCCATATCTTAACTGAATAAATGTCATTGTTTTCACAATGGACAGATTTATGCTGATTCCAGGTGATACAGTGATACAGAACATACAGCATGACAAATCAATTCCAAATAATGAATATATAACTCTTTTTTTCTTTTTTAATGAATCAACAACATATAGTGCAGTCAATGAAGTACAGTTCAAAAACAAATGACATTTTTAGTAGTTTTATTTTAAGTCGATTAATTTTAGTGAATTTAAAACCAGTGTAGCCGATTCACAAACGAACATCTCACAAGCTTGAATCAGTCTGATGAATCATACACTGAATTAGCTCATTGAATCAGAGAGGTTACTGAATTAACATCTTATTATCATTGCTATACTAATCATCCAGTGAGGAATCTTTTTATATAGGACCATGGAGAGAGAGAAGTTGATGAAGGAAGCCAGTATCAAGGCATAAAAGTTACAGAGAAATTGAAGGAGGTTGAGAGGAGGGGTGCGAGGAGGAATACAAAAAAAGGTTTTTCCATCAGAGATGGGCAACATTTGGTGGAGAGGTAGAGATTCTTAAGATGGGCCGAGGATGTGACTTTCTATCTCTTGTCTGATTATAGAGCTATCGGAAATGTGCTGGGGAATTGTGTTCTGTCTGTGCTCAAGGCTTAAGCACTTGTCAGTTTCATTCCTCTACGGCAAACGATTACTTACAGACCCCTCCGACAGCAAGCTAATGGGCTCCTCAGATCTTGGCAGAGATTAGATGGTAGGACATTGCGAGAGATGGAGCAGAGGCTGAGAAGACATTTTTAAGGAAAATTACGCAAATGACCTTGGTCTACTTATCATTGAGCTCCTTGCCAGGAACGTAGATGGTCTCCTTGGAAATTACAAATGATCTGAAACTCACTTGAACCTTGTATGCTGGTGTGTTTTTTTTTTTTTTTTCAAGGCATAAAAGAAAAAATAATAGATGGAAATGAAACAAGTGAAACTCCTTCATTTATGGCTGAAGTTAAAGCAGTATTTTGAGGTTATATACAAGTTAACCTTTCTTGACAGCGTCTGTGGTATGCAAAATAATTATGAAAAAAAAAAAGAAAAACAATAGAAATGCAATCACGACAGAAGTTTTTGGTTGCTGTGTAGGCTTTTATTGTAAATGACACAGTATGCTACTAGATATAGTAGTAGTCGACAAGTCATATTAGTTAACACTAGTCAACAAGTTGTGTTTAATACTCATTAACGGACAAAACAACTTTTTTAAAGTACATAAATATTAAAATCTGCATAATAACCTATATAAATATATTGTAATTTTATTATTGAGATATTATTTTTATTAAAAGCTATTATTAGCTAATAAATAGTTTATAGAATTAATAGTTCATATAATACACATATATAAATACACACACACACACACACACACACACACACATATATATATATATATATATATATATATATATATATATATATATATATATATATATATATATATATATATATATATATATATATATATATATATATATTCAATATACATTAAATTATACTTAAAACGTATAATATATACAATTTCAGTTAACCTTTTTTTTCTTTTTCTTTAGGAAGAGGTTGTAACAGAGAGACAAACACTGAAAACAAATAAACATTCACTCTTTAAAAACCATCTGCTGTAATTGTATATGACTCACTGTTTTTTCCATGTCTTTGTGAGATTCTCATTAAAAAAGTTACTCTCTGCCTCTTTCTTGCTGTCATCAGATTCTCTGAAAAAGAGCTTTGAATTCCTACAGTGAATTCCTATCTGCTTTAAACATTTCATATGACCACAATACGCATAGACAATATGCATAGTATGTGTGCTTGAACGTGACTACCAGAAGAACAAAGATTTTTCTGTTTCTGAGGGAAAAAAAAGTACATTGCTGTATGGTTGTTGAGTGGTTGCTTGTGTTGCTATTTTTATTTTGTCCTCTAAATTGAAGTATCATTCATGTCAGTAGCAGGAATGCAGGCCAAGTTGCAAACTGACATTTAATACATAGGTTAGAAGTGAAAATCTTGCAAGTATGAGCAATAATAATAGTGATACTGTCCTTAGCAAGCATTAAAACACCTTAGAGCTACGACAGCAGTCTCAGTAGAGTAGCATTACAAGATTAGAATACCAACACACATTCCTAAATCATGTTATTTAGCTATAATGAGTGTAGTACATGAAAGGGATATTGCCACCAGTCCTCTCATGGCTGTTTGCCACCCAAAAATCGGGAACTGGATTAAGAGGAGCTGTGCACCATCTTTATTTATTGAATGCTGTGCTTTTCAGTTCTTTAGTTAGATTACCACAAAAAGAATAGAGTATTTCCCATCTACCAAGCCATAAATAGTGAACTATGTTATCTGAGATAAATGCTCAGGGTTACAGATGTTGGATGCAGAATGCAGGATGCACACAGTAACACAGCTGGCAAAAAAACTGAATGAAAGGAATATATAAACATCATATATAATCCAAGGTTTTGAAAATCAGAGTTATTCATATGTTATTCTCGAGTGGCTAATTCAACGTATTTCTGGGCATAATTACACATAATTCAATGAAACCAGGCACTAAATGCAATGCAATAGGACAACATATAGCCTGTTCTTCACAGAATTCAGCTAAGTTTGCCTGCAACATGGCATGCAACATGACATCAAAACAAATGTCTTAATGCACTTCTCTGGACTATTTGTGAATGATTCATCATGCACTAGTGAATCAAAACCTGTAATCTTCAACCCTTGCTCTTCTTCTGAAATTGCTCTTCTTAAAAATAGCCACATTTTTGCTAATTTTAGTCCTCTCCAACATGTTTGTTTTCTTTAAATATCCTGTTTCCTTCAGAAATAATGAATTTCTAGGGAATTTCTGAATGTGCCAAAACAATGAAATGCGTGTAAATATATCCCTTAAATATAGAAATCTATATGAAAATTATAAATGTAAATATGAAACTAAAATATTAAAAATAAATGCAAATAATTATATGCCATTTATATAACAGCTACTTTTTAACCATCAGTCAAATATTCACAGAATTGAAAACTGCATCCAATCAGTTGCATTATTGGTGCAGCACAGCCCTTTTCAATATGAAATGTTTGATTTGGCATTTTTCGCTCAGAGTAATCAGTCTTTCCATTGGAGTGAGCTGGTGGTTAAATGTTTAGACCTCAAATCCTTCATCCTAGTTTGCCAAAAATCCATCTTTTACCCGTAATTGTACTTTTCACTCAAATCTGTCTCTTTTGCTTCTAATTTGTCTTCTCTCAACCATCAACCACCAATCTGTTCAAGGAGATGAAGCTTTTAAATGTCTTTTGTGCGGACAACCCACTTTCCAACTAATGCGTGCACTCGTGTGGGTTTTGAGATCGATGAATATTTGCTAGCCTCACCATCTGGCCCCGGTTTGATTTCTTAGCAAATGATGCTAATTAGCGTATACGGTAACGACTTTGAGGTCTGTGGGGCAGTTTGTGTTTCCAGCTCCACCCATGCAATTCCAGACTGATGACATTGCTTGGTCGCGCCACCCTCGTGCCCTCCAATAGCACTAACCAAATAACCTCCAGCGCTGTGGCTCCTCAAAGTCGGCTTTGAGAGATAAAGGTTAAGTTTCAATTCACTAGGTTTTTTCGGCTTCAAAGCTACAAATAATTTTGTATTGTTGTCAAGATCAGCTGACTGCCAAAAGTCTGCTTGAATACAACTTCCAAGTTGACCTGAGCAACAGCACTCTACTTTCGAAACTTTTCGCCACACTACAATTTGAAGTCACCCCAGAGATTGCAGTTGTGGTCCCCAATTTGCCAGCACTTGTCAGTACTTGTATGAAAGAAAGAAAAAAAACACATGTGTATGTGTTTGTTTGAATGCATTTCGAGTCTTTCCCTGAGCTGTCACTTTGAGGGAAGTGGATGGAAGACTTGGCGAAAACAGAGAGATGTAGTCCTGATTCAACCGCTAAAAAAAGATGGTTTAAAAAGTTGACAGACTGACAAGGAAACAGATGGAATATGCAGTCATGTGTACTTAAACACGTTAATTGTTAGCGACTGAGTTGGAGTACCAATTTAAACACTGGAAAGAAGGCCGTGAATGCCATGTTTATCCGGCATTGATTGTTTACAAGAAAACAGTCTTCCATCCCACCCATGGAGGAGGATAAGTAAGCCGAAGCTTGATTTCTAGACAGCTAAAGTAATCAGGCCAATAACAGAGACAGCTCTCCATATGCTTGGCTCAAGAGAAACATTTCTGCACAGACCAAACGAGTGTGTCGATTGTGTGTGGATGTGAGCGTAATTCACTATCTAGATTAATCAAATTCATGCCTAATCTCTCACAAAGGGGGGACAAAAACAATCTCTGATTCTTCAGTCTTTGATATGGTTTAATTCTGTAGTACACATAAGTGAAGCTGATTGCCAACTTGTCACCATGGGGTTTCCAGGGCATTATCATCCTTCGTCCTGGGGCTCGGATCAAAGCGGGGACAACACCTGACAAATCCATTACACCGAATCACTCTTCAATTTAACAGCACTGACAACAACGTGCTTATATGCCAAGCTGGCCTGTGATTTCCTCCATTTGAATCTCTCGCAGGAAAGGCTCATCACTGTGTTTTTGAATTAGACGGTATATAAAATCTGCTGCCCTACGTGGCTGAAATCATAATCAGCTGATACCAGCAGATGAAATCTGTGCTTCGGCTACAGCACTTTTAATAAATGCCTAGCTAATATCAAACAAAAACAGAGGTTTCGTGCATTTGTTTAACCCGTCGAATAGCAGGAGGAGATATACCAGAAATGCATGCAACTGTTGTGACTACTTCAAACCCCGATGTGATGCACAATTAATTAATGTTGTTATCGTGATAGCGAAGGAACATTTCCTGCATCAAACAATCTCTGCCTGTCGTGATAATTCCCTCAGATTCATCAGGGACTAAATATATCCGTTTATTATTCGCTGTTGAGCGCTAACCTGTGGTCTGCTCTCACTTTTCTAAAAACAATCATGCTACAAATCCACTTTCGTTGCTATTACTGTGCTTCGTACTCTTGTGCTGTTAAAAGCCAATGAGCAGCATTTTACCGCATGATGCTACATAACTAAATTTAATGTGCAAAAAGGTTTAAATGTGTTTATGATGTATCTGCAAATGCATTCCAAACTCGTTTCGTCTTATCAGGAAAATTAATTCAACAGCAGTTGGAGTGTAGAAATTTTCTGATTAATTGCTCCATCCAGAACTTTTTTTTTCTCTCTTTTTTTTTTTTCTCTCCATCAGTGTATTACCGGTTCTTATTCATCATAAAATGTGTTTTTGTGTCGATAAAATAAACTTTCCAACATGAAATATGTGTGTGTGTGTGTACAAGGAAGACTCAAAAGCTGCCCACGTGTTGTATTAAATCAGTCACAAATAAAACTTAGGACTTGTGCAAGAAGGAACTGTTCAAGAATAACATATGTTTGTCTGTAAAAATGGTGTGGGATTTGGCAAATCAATTGAAAGTTAAGAAAAAAAAGTAGACTTGGGTAGACAATGACAGTAAATATAATAACCAACACATGGAGTGTTCTCTATCAAAGAATAGTTCACTTAGTTCAAATAGTTCAAAATTCAAGAAAATTAATTTCAAAATTCAAAGAAAAAAGCCATTTGTGGGTTGGTTTTCTGCAGAGTTTTACGATTGTGACTCTGTAGTGAAACTTCTGGCTCAACCGTTGGTGTGAGTTTACCTCATTTGTTTTCTGAACAATAACAAAGGGGCAGGATGTTTCTTATTTGTCTTTTATCCAGACGGTGTGGCAGAATTCCCAGTAGCTATATAGAGACTCGCTGCACATCATCCCAGATCCAGCCTGTGATTCCCCCTCAGAGCAGCGAGGACGCACATCCTGTTTGAAGGGAAATGACTCACTCAGTTTCCTGCGCTTGTTGTTTTGAGTCTGACTGATTTATGGGTTTATGGAAGGCTTGGGTAACACTCACGGAGGGTTTCTGTGAGCGTCGGGTTGCAGATAACTACGTTGATTTGTATCATAATCACATTTCTTCTCAACATCTAAGGGAATGTTGACCTGAAGATGAGTTTCAGTTTATCCTGGCCATGTGTAAACGTCTGCTTCAGTGCTAAGAGAGTCAAACACACACACGTACACATTTAAAAACCATTAATTTCCATTACATCCCCTCAAGCTGAACAGTGCGTGGTTGTTTCTCTCAGTCTTCTGTATTTAGGCTGCCAAGTCAATCTTGTACAGTAAGCTTATCTACACAGCGCTTAAAGACAGGCTCAGGATTAGCTGTGCCTGACTCACTATGGCAACACACCGGCAAACCATTCGTACATATACAATCTGAATTTTTCCTGTCTAGAATACTTGATTCTGATTGGTCAATCATATACCTGTGTATAATATAGACCACTGTCCCTTGCAACCAATCCTAGCTTCATGCCATGGTCAATTTCTTCTCACATTATTAAGTTCAATTCAAATCAGTATTGAATACCCATTTATTTGGTCAGTAGTCATGCAAAAGGTGGAATGATGTGCAGTTTTCTACATAATGACAGTGGCAGCTTGCCCCATATCGGCTCTGCTATTTGGGCACTTTGTCACAAATGGGCAATGTGTGTTCAGTAAACAATTTTTCTGTCTATAATGGTGGAAATGTGGCCCAAAGTTGTGTAAAATCTGATATCAATCCATCAAAATCCTCAAAAAAAGTCATTTTCTCAGCATTATTGTTGGCATAGTTTCTGCATTTTGTCAGCGAAATTTCACTCTAAACCTACCTTGAGAAATGTATTTGGAGTAGAAAAGTGTGATGTCCAGCACTGGTCTCCCCTATTGTCAAGAATGGTTTGTGATCATTTTGCAGAGTCATCAAGTCGCCTTCTTCAGAGCCTGAGCATCCCTTATATCTCTTTCTTTCTCACGTACATGCACGTACACAGAAGTACACACTCGACCAACCTTAGGGAACCAAAAACAAACAGTGTTAAACTGCAAAGCATGCAGGTTGTTGTCATCTGTTCGCCTGTCAGCTGTTTATCATCAGCACTCAGGTGTGTAGATATGAAACACAAGGAACTCCAGGAAAATGTAAATTCCCATAACAAAACTCTGTCAGTAACCTTGCAAGAGTGACCTTCTGTCAGATTTCAGTCTGTCAGATGTTTCTCATCATGCCTCAGTTTTCTCAAATTGTTGAAGCTGCAAAATGCAAAATAAAATTCAACATACATGTGAGTTTAGTTTATTAATTTCCCACTTATCTTAAAAAATATGATTAGTTAACTGGCTAGTTTCTTATCAGTCTTTGAAAGTAATTGGTTAAATGAAGATCTGAAGAAGATGGGATGTTTACTGCATTTGAATACTGTACAGTACCTGCAAATTCAACCTACAAAGAGATTTTAATATAGCAGATATGCTAATAATAATAATTATTATTAGTAGTAGTAGTAGTAGTATTAGTAGTAGTAGTATATTATTAACATGAATAATTAAATAATAAATAATTAATATAAATAATAATAATTATTATTATTATTAAAACAAAAGTACATTTATTAAAACAACAGCAAATATCATTTTTATTTATTTTTCTCACAACAATAATTAGTTAAATAATAATAACTATTATTATTATTATTATTATTATTATTATTATTATTATTATTATTATTATTATTATTATTATTATTATTATTATTATTTTATATAACA
This sequence comes from Carassius auratus, assembly GCF_003368295.1. Classification (NCBI taxonomy): domain Eukaryota; kingdom Metazoa; phylum Chordata; class Actinopteri; order Cypriniformes; family Cyprinidae; genus Carassius; species Carassius auratus. The sequence goes on along the minus strand of NC_039278.1, from coordinate 15,089,312 downwards.
ACAACAAAATATCTAATCATTATAAATTTTAATAATAATAACAATAATATAATTTTTATGTTTTTTGATGGATGGTGCATGTTTGTTTTGTTTTTGGGTCTGCTGAAAATAATGGAATAAAAAAGTAAAATAAAATAAAAACACACACACATGAGGCCAGAACCCCCCTCCTCTTCTCTAGGTCCAATGTGTGGAACATTCCGTAGGGCCCTTTGTTACAAGCTGCCCCCCCAAACTGTGAACGTGAATTACATTCTAACTAGCTAGACCTTTCCTGAATTGTTTCCCAATAGCAGAAATCCATCAGCACTCAGTATGGAAATGTACAACTGTGGAGTTTTCCATGAGGGAGCCTCCATTTCCCCGGTCTAAAGCCGTTGGGGTAGCAGCCTGCTGCAGGGGCTTCTTTCAGTCTAATTGACTACAGGGTCTCACCTGTGGCTGCATAATTACGGGTTTCAGCACTGCAATAGTAGCAGTTGCTTTCATTGCTTCCCTCCTGAGGTTATCCGCCGGGGTTAATGAATTTCAACTGATAGTGTACGAGCCGTTGTAATCCCCCGGGTCCTCGAACACAAATGCCCTAAGGCAATGCTACACCCTTTTACCACCAAGAAAGACTTTCTAATGGAGCCTCATACCTACAGATGGTCAACAATGGGTGCAGAGGCCACACAGTCCATCTTGTCTACAAATTTGCAAAGAAACAGATTTTCTTAATCAGCTTCCTCATTATCAAGCTGTTCCTGGTCTCTCTTTCCTGCTGTTGGCCTATTCAGAGATTCTCCAGTCTGTTGAAGTGCTCTGTGGAGAGAGGCAGAGGCAGGAACAGGATTTTGAAAGAAAACATGCATCCTATTCAGCCAGTTGAATTTGAACGCTTGTGAACAAAGCTACCATTGGTTTAGAGGCGTTCTTTTTTGAGAACCCATATGTGCAGAGCTGGCTATGTAAACACAGCATGTCGACAAATATATATGACTAGCTCTTTCATAACTTAATATTCATCTAGTGGTAGGGGTGGGCGGTATGACCAAAATCTAGGTATTAATATCATGGTATGAATCATTTTCTATTGTGGTTACAGTAAATATCACAATATTTTTTAATATAATACAAAATATTACAAAGAATAAATGCAATGATTTGCACCTTAATTGTGCATGCAATTCACTTATTAAAGACTTTTCAACTTATTAAGATGCATGTATTTGTTTGTTCACTGATTTATATATTTCCTTTTTTATTTAAAGGTTTGGGTTCAGTAAGGTATTTTATATTCACCTAGGCTGCATTTAGCTGATCAGAAATACAGTTACTGTATATTGTAAAATATTATTACAGTTTAAATAACTTTTCTATTTGAAAATATTTTAATAATGTAATTTATTCCGGTTATGAATTTGCAGCAGCCATTACTCCAGCCTTCAGTGTCCCAAGAAACATGAATTATTATTATAGATGTTGAAAACAGTTGTGTTGCATATATTTTGGCAGCAATTGTTTATCAGAATTTTCTTTTGTAACATTATTAATGTCTTTGTAGTCACTTTGGATTAGTTTAATGCATCTTTACTAACCAATGTCTAATCCTGATCCCAAACTTTTAAACAGTAGCGTGTGCGCATGCATGCATGTGTGACTTTTCTAGGAATTGCTAATACACCAGATATCATTAACATCTCTCAGAATGGCAAAACAGTTACACTATTTGAGGTATCATGTGTATTTGACTTGTTTATGGAGGACTCTTACTGACTCTTACTGGTTGATATCTACCATTGAGAACCTTGGGTACAGATGCCAGTTTATTGTGCTGGTGTTTAGTAGTCTAGGCCATGTACACAGGCTGGTGATCCATGGACTTTGCATTGGGGGGCTATCTAAAATAAGGGCTAAACAGTTGGCAAAGGACTGTTCAGCAATTATAGGAAGCATGTTTATTTGGAAAAGGTGATGTTTCCTGTACCCAAAGAACTGTATTTTCTTTCTTAGTCATAAAGTTTGGCAGTGAAAACTAAATTTAGTTCTTAAATCCTATATTTGATTTGAAAATGTCACACAGGCTTTCACAGGTCTATATTTCGGTGTTATATATTTGAGTCGAAGCTGTGTTTGAATTCGATCAGATCAGACCCACCCACCCACTCATTCTGCCGTTGATTTATTAGGAGGCTAATAATTAGAGATGTGACCGCATCCCCCACTAACTCACTCTTTTTTTGTGCTAAAGGTGATAATGAATTAGATTTCAGATCTTTCTCACACAACTATTATGTGACTTGAAATACAGCCATGATTCATGTGGTTCGGGTTTTATTTATTTCATTTTTGTGGAAACGAGCTGCTCAAGGATTGAACATGTCAACTTTGTAGCGAAATTTACAGTAAACAACCAACAGCTGTGGTTCCCAGAACTTCACATTAAAAATATGCAAGCAACATTTAACATTTTACTGATTTAACTTAGATTTATAGTTAAAAAAAAAAAAAAAAAACATAGCTGAAATAATATTAATATACCAAAATACTGCTATATTCTGACAACTACTTTCACCAAAACAATACACATAACAGTATTTTAATGTAAATATGAGGAGACTTATTTCTTAATTAATTTTATTTATTATTATTATTATTATTATTATTAATAACATTAATATTTTTTTTAAAGTAAAATAGTACTAGTATTTGGAAAGACTTATGAGTAAATAACTTTTATTTTATTTTGTGTGTGTGTGTGTGTGTAAAAGTATTTCGATTTTTTTAGGTTTAAGATATAGGTTTAATATCTCTATATAGTAATTTTTTTATTATTTTTTTTTTTTTTATGTATCCAAAATCAACAGGCAGCCTCAGAGAAAAAATCTCTTAATAATCACAGCTCTCTTCTCCCCCCTTTCCTCTAATTGTGAAATAACACTTGTCCGTGAACCCATGGCTTCGGGTCAGATGTAAACAGCATCCACACAGATGTTTGATTTCAAACATTCAAAAAATGCCATCGCCGTGGTGACTGACCTGTTATGATTCAACAGTGAAGGCCCATGATTGGCCAACTGCTGGAGGCTCTGCTATGTGTTTTTGTTTGAATAAACCAGCTGGCACACACTGAGGTGAATGAATGCATGAGGCCCCTCAACACACACACACACACACACACACACTGTGGGCAGGGCTCATCTGTTAACATAACGTTAGACTGAGGGCCCTGGGGGTGGGTATGTGTAAGGAAACACTGCCTGACTGATCTGCTGGGGTGTATTGTGTGTGAAAACAATGGTAGGCACGAGCGGTCTATTGTCTGAGTGAAAGCAAGACATAAAGCACTCAATCGCCACCTCCTCTATTAAGCGTCACACACCATATTGCCAAAGTATCCATTAATTTAAAAGTAAACAAAAAAAAAGAAAAAGTAATGCTCTTTAAATAATAATAATAATTTACTGGCCATATAGACCATTATAATTCTAAGATATTATAAATACATGAGCCTTGATTTAAATATTTGAACACAAGCAAATATGCAAATGTATGTTTCAGAAAACATGATTTTCATAACCATAAGGTATTATAGTTACATGCCCTAAGGTAAGAAAAAAAAAATACAAGTGAAGCATATTAAAACAATAAATTGATAATTAAAAAAAGTTAAGTAAAACAGGGGGGAAGGGAAAAAGGTGGGGAGGGGAATGAAATAATGGAAGGGGGAGGGAGGTTAATATAAAAGTAAATCACTAATTTAATAATTATTTAATAATTAAATTTTTAATTTAATTTAATTTAATTTAAATGTAATTTAAATTAATTTAATTTAATTTAATTTAAATGTAATTTAAATCACTCAAATTTTATATAATATAAACAAATAACAATAAGCCCTAGAAGGTTTTTTTTTTTTTTTTTTTTTTTTTTTTGGATAACTATTATCAGGAAGAAAAAAAAAATCTGGTCAACCAGCTATAAATCAGAACCGTTTTTTTTTTTTTTTTTTGTTTGTTCTTTTGGCTGATCTCTTTTTTAGAATCGCACAAAAACTGCAATGGAATCAGTTCCCAAAATGTAATTTGTGTGGAATTTTTATGAAGTCAGTAAAGAGGAAAAAATACTCTACCAGGCAAATCGAGCTCAGAAAAATATGCCTATGTAGCATTACTGTCTGTTCAAAATAAATGATTTTTTTTTTCCTGTTTTACCAAACTTCGAACCGTGACCCCAAAACCAAGGTATGTAATTTGCACATTTCAAATAAAAACAGGAAAAAAACACAATCCTACACAGATGGTGGGGGAGAGAAAAAAAGCAATTGTATGAGAGGGCATAAAAGGAGAGAGGGTGTTTTCATCACAATGTCACCCATATGTTAGACAGTAACATTTACTGCTTCAGATTGGAGCGACCTGGGTGCCGGTGTGTGTGTGTAAGTGTGTTTGTGTGAATTATGAGTACAGTGAAAAAGGCCACACAGGCCGAGCACAGCAGCCATAAAAAATTGGTCCTGACGGCATAGTGAGCTCTCCCCACGGCAGGGAGCAATCTATTTGGTGTATATTTGTGTGTACAGTTGTGACAGTTGATGAGTTTCCTGCCAATATTACCTGGGTGTAAAATAGATGTCAGTCTAGCCATAGGTGGTGCATGAACGAGATGAAATCCAAATATGTTTAGAACACGCAATCATAGGAAATGGCTTAGAGGTTTCAGTAAAACAAGGACAGTGCTGTTAGAAAATGAACCTACTGAACCTAATGAACTAGCTTCAATTTCCTTCAGTTTCAAATGACCTATATTTTTATTGTAGAGGTCTGATATAATATTTGTTTCACAGTACCTAAAATATTTGACATTCTGCTACCACCACAACATTTGTATTGATCTGTTTTTAGTGGGGTTTAGTCAATGAATGAAAGACTTTCAACACAGGGGAATATACATATACATTTTGAAAATGAACATCCTTCTGTGGCTGGCATATTTAGAATAGAAGAACTATCTGTGCTTTTGTCCCTGTTGACTTTTAGAAAATCAACTTTTATTTCAAATTTTAACATATTATTTGGAGAGATCTTAGATTTTTTTTTTACAGTGTTTTTTAGAATTAACTGAATCCTAATTTCATATGTGACTAGCATTTACATATCCTAATTTACACCATTAAACGATATAATTCTTAATATACTGTACTGCACATACTTTTATACTGTACTTGCATAATTTGACAAAATTACAACTTGATTGAGAACTACAGACAATAAAATTGTTCTGTGTATATTTTTTACCTATTGTTCACTTAATATGTGTATATATTTTTTTAAACTATTTTCACTTAAAGGGGGGGTAAAATGCTTGTTTTCACTCAATATCCTGTTAATCTTGAGTACCTATAGAGTAGTACTGCATCCTTCATAACTCTAAAAAGTCTTTGGTTTTATTATATTCATAAGAGAAAGATAGTCTGTACTGATTTTTCACGGAAAAACACGAGTAGCTGGAGGCGTGACGTGTGGGCGGAGCTAAAGAATCACGAGCGCCAGTAGGCTTTGCGTTGAGCGCGACTGGAAGCTGTGACACCGTGAGGACAAAACCAACCAAAACAAACCACGTCTAACAGTCAGATTCAGCGTATATTTATGATCCAGAATCAGATCCCGAGGCTGAAACTGAACAAGAGCAGCATCAGCAATCAGTCTCTATGTGGTATGTACTGAAACTGTATATATTTGCTTAGCAGTTTTGGAAAATGACTAAGTTCCACTTTCTTTGTCGTCTTGTTTTTTTTTTTTTTTTTTTTTAAGCTGTACATGTGGAAAGTGCAGTTTGATGACAACATCGCATGTTGTTTACTTGATGTGTTTACACGCCGATAGCTAAGTTAACAACACAGAGATATTTGAAGCAGTTTTACTCACCGCATGCGGTTCCAACACACGATCGTGACCCTTTTTCGTTGGGACTGCATTATCCTTAAGAAATAAACGATGTGCAAATCCGAATCTTCGAAATGCAGGGGAACAAACACAAACACTTGCACAACTCCGTTGATGCTCCTTAAAAATAACCTCCATCCACTGGTCCCTTAATGCTGTTTCTCTTTTTGTAATCTGTGCAGGGTTGTCTTGCCCTGGCAACCAAAAACACACTCCTTTTGTGACATTTCGCGACGCTCTCGCTCTGATCAGTGAATGTCTGTTGTGCTCTCAGTGCCCTGCTATACGGGAGCGCGCGCTCTTCCGGCAGACGTGCCCTCAGGACCCATATAAGGAAATTCCGCTCCATCTAACGTCACACAGAGCCATACTCGAAAAAAACTTTCCGAAACTTGTGACAAACCGGAAGTAGTATTTTTGGAACAGAAATACTCCTTCAAACTTACAACTTAATTTTTGAAACTTTGTCCATGTTTAGCATGGGAATCCAACTCTTTAACAGTGTAAAAAACTCAGTATGCATGAAATAGCATTTCACCCCCCCCCCCCTTTAATATTCCACATTAAAGGCCTCGATACTTCAAATGAAATCAAAGGACAAGCTGATATGACATTATTTCAAACAAAAATCAGGCTGAAACGAAGGTCGTTTTTGAGTTTGTTTAGGCAGATTGAAACAGCTGACCAAAGCAAACTTTCTGGGGGAGTTTGATTTTGCTCCTACATACCTTTGAGTTTCCATCCTAAAAGTCCAACAATATTTTGGGCCTAGTCACTAGCAACATGAATACACTGGAGTGTCAAATTGCTGAGCTGGCACAGATACATCCGCACCTGCACTATCACTCGCGGAGAGACTTTAAAGATTAAGAGAAAGTATTTAATTCCAAAGAAGAAATTGCAATGAAGCTTGGTGTCGACGACCCGGAGTTATGCAAAAAGCGACGTAGAGAAACATCCGAGACAAGTTTTCCAAAGCCATGTGTTTCAAATAAATGTTACACCATACTGCTGCTGCTGTTGTTTCTCTTTCAGTAAGTGAATTTAAAGGGTAGGCTATACAATAAATGTAATGCCAAACGAACATACGATAATAAACTTTTGTTTTTATCAAAAGTAAATCAAGACACCACATAAAATATAAAAAGGTGTAAGATAAATGAACACTAATAAAATAAACTGACTCCATTTTTTTTTTTTACATCATGCTAGTGAAAGTTTTACAGACTATGACACATTCACACATCCCATTAAGGACAATTAAACATTTCCAAGACAGTTTTAATGTGGCCATCATCAGGCATCATGCACTTATTATTTTTGAGGGGGCACGAGTAAGTTGAATTGGGCTGGGGAATTTTCATTATCAAAGAACATTATCATTGACTTCTAGCCAAAATTCAAAAACTCCCATTATTAGTCACTGAAGCCGTTTACACTGTGAAATCCATATCTAACTTACATCTTACGCACATCTGCAATTTGTTGTTTCTGATGAGAGAATTAATTCGCCAGAGAGCATTATTCAATCAGCGACGCGAACTGTTAACAAAAACCCGGCGATGACTCATCTGAACGCATCTGATTGGCCATTGCATTCATAAGGTCAACAGAATCATGTGTGATTGGTTATAATGCACAACGCTGTTAAAATGCATCTGTCTCTTGTTCAGCGCCAGCCAGCGAATGCATATTTTAATTTAGCATTTAGTGATGTGCCGCACATCACAGCCATATGATTGTATCAAAGGTTAACAAAACACTAACATTAAAATGGCTGTTTCACTCCATCTTGCTCCAAAAATATCCCAGCAATAATGATTTGGTAGCATAAATCTTGTCTGGTGACACCGCACATCAGGCAATAAATGACCTCTGTGTAAACAGAGCCAACAGTTGGGACCTTCCAGAGGAAAAGCTCTGATGGAATAACAGCACTCAGGCATTAAAAGAGAGCAATCACTCACTCCATCTCTCTCTGACAGTCTTCAGTTATGAGCCCTGATCTTATTTTGTTTATCATCAAATATCAAATTTCTGTCTCTTATTCGCAAAACCACACACTGACGGAATTACTCGTGGATATAGGGCCCCAAAATATCAGCCTCTTTATCCCACTGTCTCTTGACACCAAATGTCACCCTCTAACTTTGTTACGACTTTAAATATTACATTGGCCCAGAGCTCTGGGAGTTCTCCACAGCCTCAGGTGTTTGTTTTGTTTTATTAATTTTTTTATGAATTTAAGCAAGAGAGCGGGATAAAGAGTTTGACGTGTTTGAATCCGGATGGCATACAGTGACACTGAGCATCCGTGATTTTACCAACATCAAAGTTCTTTGAGCTGAAAAGTTCACAAAGAGAGAGACAGAGAAAACGAGAGATTACACAGACTGATCAGAGGAACAAGACAAAGTAAAGCTGGAAAATGAAAAAACCTTCAAAGATGAAGAACCCAAGTTCACAGGTGGATGTGATTTCGTTATTTTTATTTCAAGCTTCAGCCGTCTGTGGCTGTTGTTCTTTTATCATACCGAGTCATCACAGGTACTTCTTTCCTTTTTCCTTCTGTTTTAATATCAAAATATTACCATCTGAAACATCTGCTTTAGTTATATCGAAAAATCAGAGGAAATCCTGCTGTTTTGAACAATATATGAGCCCAGGTAAATCTGTATTTCATAAGCACTATTTGTGTGACATACAAAAAAAAAAAAACATGACCCTTTAAATAGCAATTAGTTTAAATTACAATGACATATCTTTATTCAAGCTACAACATCAAGAACTACTGCTCAATAAAACTGCTCCCAAACAATAATTTAAGGAAATTACACCCATATTTTAATGCAGTTGTCACTCCAAAAGCTTTACTAAGTAACCATAGTTCATTTCAGTTCTCTGAAAGAAGCATCCTTGTTGCCAAATAGCCAAAAGGCAATTACCTTCAAAAGAGTCAAACAGCAGCTCTATAGCAGTAGTCAAAAAAGATTTTCAACATGACTTTTGGGCCAACTGCCCCATGTAATTAAGAGGACAGGAATTAAATGAAAACAACAACACTGCCGTTGTTTTAACAACATTCGGTAATTCAGCCAGGAATTATCTGCTGGGTGGTGGAAGAAAAATATTTCTAATTCAGGCAGCAATAAAATCAGCAATAAGTGCCACAGTCGTCTCACATGTAATACAGTTAGCAACAGGGACATTCCTAATGTTAGAATTATGTCCGTACAGCAAATCATTTTTTTATGTTTTGTGATGTGAGAATCCAGAGCACAAGGCCTTGTGTAATGCCAACATATCCGATCTAAACATTCGGTAGTTGTTTTACCTAAAGCCCATCTGAATGAACACATAAAAGGCATCCTCTGTTAATAACTGCAAAACAAAATTCGGACCCACTTTATATTAAGTGGCCTTAACTACTATGTACTTACATTTTAATTAATAGTTTAGTACAATGTACTTATTGTGTACATACATGTTTTTACATTGTACTTATATTTGAAAAAAAAAAACTACATGTAATTACATCTGTATTTAATTTCTGTAATTACATTTATAATTACACTGTTGACCCATACTTTACACCTTAACCCACCCTTAAACTTACCCATACCTCCAACCCTCTCCCTAACCTTACCCCATCCCACCTCAATAGCAACAAAAGTGTTTTACAATACAATATGAACAGAATAAGTACATTGTACTTATTTTTTTATGTAAGTACATAGTAGTTAAGGCCACCTAATATAAAGTGGGACCCAAAATTCATTTGGAAAATGAATCATGCTTATGTTTCTGATACACACACCTGTCCTGACGATAAATGTCTTCACATATTAGCTAATTACATTCATGTTCTAGCTCCATTACACATAACACACTACACATAATTACATATGAACATTTTTTTGCACTAGAAATATGTCTATTACAGCAGTTCCATTACTTTGAGTGTCTGCTCATCAATTCAATCTGCTGGACTAATTAGATATGATTCAAGTATCATTTCGATTTACAGCAAGGGAATGAATGGGAAAAGACAGAAAACGAGAGAAATCAGCATCATGGGATGTGTACACATGGATTTATGTAGCATCTGCAGGAACAGGTGGAGAGAGTGTTTTGAACTGCGCTGCATTGTTTTATTGGGTAGGGAAATTAAAATCTGTGACTGGAAAACTTTAAGACTGCTGGAAAATTTGGATATCTGACCTACTGTAACAGTTTCAGAAGGAGAACGAAAGTCTTGAGCTCCTTGTATCCAGAATTTTCAGTATGGGTGTTGGAACGGTGCCTACAGTACTGCTTTGGAAGCACCTCATTAACACATCAACAAACATACATTCACACACATCCCTCACTGTACAACACTATCTCACAGAAACTCAGAGGAAGGTGGTCCTCATTAACTCTAACCCTCAGATGGGCAGCAATTTTCGACTGGGAGCCAGTGGTTATTGCTTTTAAAAATAAACAATGTCTTCTGAAATTTCCAAGACACAAGGAGAAGCACGCCTCATGTTCATCAAGGTTGTTTTCAATCTATCAACTATGTAAATTATTGATTAAACTGCTTTCCACCCTCTGCTGTGAGAGTAAATTTCTGAGAATGACTGCATCAAAAATAGCTGAAAATGTAAATTGGAGCCCAACACAAACTGACCACATCAATCTGGTCTCATCAGTTTCATAAACCTCACTCTAAACATGCAGAGGTTACAGAGAAAGTGGAGGGGGGAACATATTTTGCCTTTCCTTTTAAAGTTAGAGGTGCAATTTAAGCCATTTTGCAGTAATTTCCACCATTTCAGACTTTAACCACATTCTTTTTTTTTGTCCTTTGCCATCCAAAAGCATGTCAGCTAACCTGAATGTACAAAAACAATTCACATTAATAAAACATATGGTTGGTGACTCATTAGGGGTGCTCACGCTTGGTCACTTAATGCAAGTTTACTGAATGAATAAGTATTCAATGACAAGACCAAGTATCCAAAAAGTCTGGGGATCAGTAAGGTGTTTGAAAGAAGCCATTTGTGCACACACAGGATGGATTTACTTAATCAAAAATACAGTAATATTGTGAAATATCACAACAATTTAAAATACCTGTGTTCTATTTTAATACATTTTAATATTTATTTATTCCTTTGATTGCAAAGCTGAACTTTCAGCATCATTATTCCGGCCTTCAGTGTCACATGATCCTTCAAAATCGTTTTGAACTATAGCGTAAATTCATCCAATATGGATTTGAAATGGAAAGCAATACCAAGAGATAGTTCTTCCCATCATATGCATGTTTTAGAGACCCACAATCCACACATAAATAGTATAGCTCAAGAATTTACGTCTGCTCTGCTGAGACACATTCATGTGAGCAAGTGTAAATGGAATGATAGTGATTGATCAATCAATACACATAAAGTGACTAAGTATAAATATGCCCTTTTTTGCAGTTTACAGATCCTAGGGCTGTCATAAAGACATCATTGAAATAGATGAAGGGACATTTTATGTGTGCTTTTCCAAAATAAATAAAAGTATAAAATAAAAAATAAAAACTGTCCTCCATCCACTACATTTCTCAAGATGATTGCATCAGAAATTGTTCAAAATAAAAATTGGTGTTTATGAAGCACAACTCTAAACTGACCACAGCAGTCTGGTCTCATCAGCTCCATACACCTCAATTTAGTCAAGAAGCGAGTCAGCTAAACATTTTATTATGCGCAGAGGTTACGGAGAAGGTGAAAAGAAATATGTTTTTGTCTTTCCCTCCATAGATAATAGGAGTAATACGTGCCAAATCACTGATCAAACTCTCTAACCTCTTGCTCGAAACACAGCAAGATCATATTTATGTTCTTATACAATGCTTTCTATCTCTCCCTGCATTCTTATACTGACTTCACCTGCTCTTCTCATAAATATTTTTTTATCTACCTCTCTGAAATGCACACCGTAGGTATTTCCCACAACGAAATACAATTATCCAAACTAGGTTTTGTACAAGTCCCTAAAAAGCTGTGCTCGTCATGGATAATTTACACTGTGGGTATTTTCTTCATTAATCGCACCCAATTTTATTAATGGGAATTAAAAGCAAAATAATGAAAATATAATTGGCTAAACTGACAAAGAAGCATGGGACATCTGCAGAGAGGGGAATGGGGAGCCACTGGTGCGTTTCAGGCAGGCTTGACTTCCCCTGTACGACAAGTCATCGAATTTCAACACATGCACATGCACACTGAGTTTTTTCAGTGCTAATAAAACAGTCAAAAACACTTTTACTCCTCCTTTCTCTGTGTGAAGGCATATGACGAAAGGGCCGGCAACAGGCCTACGAGTCAGAACAAGATACGCGGTCTCTTAACCAGATCCCACGCAGTGAACTCTGATAGCTGAGGGTGGCTTCACACGATTTGGTGTGATTGTGATCTATGACCATGCGAATGAAAAACTGCAAGTCAATATCGTAGCTGGGCGGTGCTGGGATGAAACAAATTACGGGGCTTAGCTTTCCGCGGATTCTGGAACTAAATAAATGTGGGGGGAAATAGAGACCTGGACCTTGATGCTGGGCTCTAAATGTGGGAGAAGAAGTGAGGAATGATCAGATTCCATCCAGCACTGGCAATAAACGCGCTCTTTTCTTCTTCCTGAAGACAATCAGAAGGCCGAATTGCTTCTCCTGAGGTACCCTGCAATTTGCAGCGAGCAGATTCAGGGATTAACGTGTGATTTGACACCCGTGAGCTGGAATAAATGGTCGGTCTCCATGGTGAGCAGAACCCAGAGGAGTTCAGAGAAAGCAACGCCTCCTTACAGAGTGGCATTGTTAAATCTGTTCACCCAGTACAGAGTTCAGAATGGAATTAGTGTACAGTACGTACCTAATAAGTAATTTAACTCTAAGACAAATGCCAGCAGCCCTGTAGAGATCTTAAGTAGCACTCTAAAGGCAATTTATTTTAGGGTATGGACACTCTCCAAACAGAATTGCAGACAAAGACTCTTAAAGTGCTTTTATGTTACCCCCAGGCTCTGATTAGGTGGTTGAGAAGTCGTACGTAGGGTAGTCCTGTTCTCTTATGCACTTAATAGAGTGTCTTTGGTGTGGGAGTCATGCGTTTACTTACCTGCATGTTTCAGTAGGATGGTGGCATTTCATAACCACTAACCGACTGTCAAATTACCTATGTGAGAGACATACTTTTTTAGTTTTATTTGCTTGCATCATATTACACTTTTAGGGTGTTGAAATATTACATTACTCATTCTAAAAAAAACATATTATGTTAAACTGTTACTTTGTATTGAAAATATGGATCAAGTTGCACTTTCGTTCAAAGGTTTGGGGTGAGGGTTCTTGGTTTGTTTTCTTCTTTTATTAAGCAAGGATACAGTAAATTAATCAATTCAATTCTATTGAAGTTTCTAATCATCAAAGAAAACTTTGTTGCATTCTATATGTTACTGATATGCATGACACACACTCACAGTACTACAAGACAATGGGAAGGTAGAGGTTTTTTGTGTTCATTAGTGAGTTTAAAAAAATGTGAGAATAATACCACACAAAGGTGAAAGTGTACATTATGTCCAATACATTTCCCCTTAGACAGCATTCTAGAGGTGTGTGTGCGTGTGTGTGTCAGGGTTTTTCTCACGGGACACGTCAGAGGGCAGTGGTGTTAATTATCTCACCGCACTGCAACGTCAGCAAAACCCCCTCATTCCTTTTAATTGGCCCACAGCGTCCTTTCTAATCTGTTCATTAGGCTCCGATATAAGCATGTTAGCCGCTATGCTAACACTGTGCAGATACAAAGTGCAGAGAGAGAGCAAGAAATTACTGACCCAGAGCAAAAAAAGCTAACCGTATATGTAAATTAAAAATTCACACTTGAATTTACAAAAAATAAATAAATAAATAAAAATAATGCATCATATTCATCACAGTATTTTTGCCTGGAAAAATATAAATAATCTAAATATTTCTAAAAACAATATTAATTTGCTTGAGAAATAACACTGAAGGATAATACTTTTTTTAAGGAATGCTGGTTATATTTTAAATAAGTTTATTTTCTGTAATTATATATTTTCTTTTTTTTTTATTATTGTTTTAAGCATGCATCTAACAACATCAGTGAGAATCACAAATTCAGATCCGTGATTGTAAGCGGCGTTATGCTGGTGCTGTGGTGTTGGTTTGTCACACATAGAAGTGCTTTTATGTTATGTTAGACAACACAATGAAAAGAACCTAACAATAGACTGACTCAAGTCTGACGCTTACAAAGAGCAATACTGCTAACTATGAGAGTAATTCAATTTAATATGACAAATATTTGAAAGCCGCAATTCATCATCTTAGTCATTCCAATTTTTCCTTTTCAAAAGTAGCACTCAAAGATAGAAACGAAACAATCCTCTGTTTCATCAATTCAACAGTGATATGTCCGGATCCTCTTGGAACAAAGAAGTTTGCCTTTGCCATAATAGGTAGTCAAGTTTGACAAAGTGGCATGTCAGACTAGTGAGAAACATATTCTTAACAAGATATTTCATTGGGAATACAGTTTGGGAATAGTCTTTACCTGTTCTATTATGCAAGTCTTATACGGATTAAATTAATTTCTTTATAACTTTTGAAGCTTCCATCCAAGATGTGCATTCCCTTTCCCATTTGTGGATCACAGAATAAATGTGCCTTCAAATTAGTGTGAATTGCTACATAGTGTTAGATTTGAAACAAAATCTTAAGCTCAGACTTTTTCAGAAAAATGGAGATAGAAAAACAGTTTTCAGAATTTTTTCTCTTCTGGGATTTTAGTGCTTAAACATAACAAACATTAGCCATTAGATGCATGTGATTAATTCAGAACATGCAACTCAGGCCAATTATAGATTTGTTTTGCTTTTCGTTTGTCTGTCTCAAGATGCACAACACTCCCATTTAATAGAATTTCTTGCTTCTTCCCTTGAGTCGTGTTCAAATTATTCCCTAAGCTACAGCCAAGACTTAAGGCACTTCATTTTTTTAGGAAGTGAGGTAACCAGGGCCAGGGAGTGCTGCATGGGGGATTTTGGCTGCACCCTTGGGCCTCATAATTTGAGTTTGAAACCTTAGAGGTCAGCCTGAGTAATGGGCTCATCCTCTCTAAAATGGGCCATGTCTGAAGCCTAGAAATCACTGGGGAATTCAAAGGAATATTAATTAGTACTTCTTATGGCGAGGACGCTAATAACTGAGGAATAATGTAATATTTTTAGATCTACATCATTCAAGTGCATTTAGTCATAAAATTTCAGGATAAAATTACCTTTAACTATGTGTGTGTGTGTGTGTGTGCACAGTTTATACCCAAAGAGACACTTTGCAAACTCCAAGTATTAATGCGGCAAAGCTTTTCTGTCATTTGAATAATTAATTTAAATGATTAGTTCAATTATGGTGGTTCATTGAAGAATATGCAAATAACTTTGTTATGAGTAATTCATTGAATCATTTACTGAACAGATTCATGGGCCAAAACAAGTAACAAGTCATAGACTCAAACTCTCAACTTAATTGTTCATAACACGTTTTCAGGTCCCACTTTATATTAGGTGGCCTTAACTACTATGTACTTACATAAAAAAATAAGTACAATGTACTTATTGTGTTCATATTGTATTGTAAAACACTTTTGCTGCTATTGAGGTGGGATGGGGTAAGGTTAGGTAGAGGGTTGGAGGTATGGGTAAGTTTAAGGGTGGGTTAAGGTGTAAAGTATGGGTCAACAGTGTAATTATAATTGTAATTACATAAATTAAATACAGATGTAATTAAAAGTAGTTTTTTTTATATATATATATATAAGTACAATGTAAAAACATGTATGTACACAATAAGTACATTATACTAAATTATTAATTAAAATGTAAGTACATAGTAGTTAAGGCCACTTAATATAAAGTGGGTCCCGTTTTCATTGTGTTTTGCCTTTATTTGAAACTATTTTTGCTGACGAAAAATGGACAAAGTAACTGGCATTATTGTGTTTGAAATGCAATTTGCTCAATATTAACTTATTGAATATATTATATGAAAATAGTTCCATAAAGTAACTTTTATTTTAAAGGCTCATGGTTAAAAGCAATATTGCACGTTCCATCTAGTTTTTCTCAAACTCAGGATCAGAGGCCTCAATTTTTAGGAGAGGCTGTTATGTAAATTAATACTGAAAATAGGTTTGAATTGTACGTAGGCTATATATTTACTGAAAATTATGCTCACACAAGATGTATGCAAATATCTTAAAATAATCTAGTTCATTAATGATGGCAAATTAATAAATAGCCTTGTCATGTGTTAATTCATGTGTGTGTGTATGTTCATTATTGTCCTAAAGCACTTAAAAAAAAGGGTTAAGGACTACAGTAATTTCACATTTTCAAACTTTCCTTGCTCTCCTCCTATGAGTGAATTAAATATTTCTCTATGTTATTTTTTTATATATATAAATGCACTGTGTGCAGTTTTTCCCATTTGACAAATGTGAAGATTTTTTATGATAAATTATTCACCTGAAGCGGATTGTAAAAAAAAAAAAAACATCCAGGGAATTTTACATCTAAAAATGGCTGATGTTTCATCAATCGACCTGTCAACCATAATTACATTTCCTCCACTGTAGCTAAAACTCACCAAATATGTTTTAATTCATAAGTAACTGACAGGGCGTTTTTTACACCTGACGCTGGTGATTCTGGTTTTTGTTTGGCCTCTGCAATTCATCTGATGCACATCCACACATTCTGCCATCTCCTCTCAAACCAGCCGTTTGACAGCCCCGGGTATGAAAATATATGACTGCAGTATCCGTCCTATTCTGGAACTGCACTCATTGCTCACCTTCAAGGAGGTAAGCTTTCAGGTTGTGGAAACTACTTTCCTACAACAGAATGCAAAAATAGTGATAGTAATGTTTACGTACTGCGTGAGTCAAGCCTTTTCAACTATAATCACTGCTCTTACACTTTAAGATTAAAGTGAATAAAGAATATTTTACAGGTTTTTTGTTTGTTTTTTGAATTCCCATGTCATTTTCAATGGGAGATAGGATGTTTCAATAAAATATTATTGTGCAAAGATTTTGATTCTAGAAGTATTAGCTTTTATAACATAAAAAAACTACATTATACTGGCTGTTGTGATTTTATAAGACATATATGAAGAAACAAATGCCTTTTTTATTTTGTTCATTTCATACGTTTTATTAACTTAATTTCACAAACATTAAAAAAATGTTTAAAAAAATGTAAAAGCCCATGTACAAGTACTGCTTGTGTAACAGTTTAAAATGCATGTGACGCCTTCCTACATTCAAAATAAATGAATTTCTTAGTTTTGTCTCGCGTATCTGTGATCCTACATGACTAAATCACACCTGCTCTATTAAAAAGATATGAATCTCTACTGGTTCTGTTGATTAATGCAACTTTCTAAAGATAATCCAATGACTTGCAATCAGCTGCAGACCAGACAGCCAGGTGTGACTCTCTGCATTATCAGAGAGCTAATCTCCTTCTGCGTGTCCCCCTTCAACTCGGGTCGGGAACCCCCAGCATGTAGGATGAGTTTTGACCAGAACACACTCCATACAAGGCCTGCTGATGGAAGGAGAGAATAAAAGAGAAGAAAGTGAGGGAAAAGAGGATTAGTGAAGCACTGAGCTCAGGACATCTGGGTAGGCCTTTATTAGTCTCGGCATCATCCCACAAAAAGAAGCCAGAAGGGTTGTTTCTCCGAGAGATGATTGGAGAGAGATTCGCATCATCCTTTAGTGCTACAGGAAAGGATCTACATAAGCTCTCTATGGAGCCTCAGTGGTATCAGAGGACACGCTAGGACGTCATGGCTCACAGCACTAATATGGACCCTCTGAGACTCTTTCGCCTCTTGCGAACGTAGCACTCCAACTGCTTCTGTGTGCTTAAAAAACACTCACCATATAGACTTCTTTTGGCAGACTGGCAGCTTCTCCATGTGGACAGAAATCCTAAGTATATCTGACTACAGATTTAAAGCCAGTTTCAATTGGTTGATATTATATACAGAACACCAAAGACCACATTTAATAACGACCACAGAAAACAGACAATTTTTTCTTAGCAGAACAGTTAAATGAATCTAAGATAATCAATTCAAGTCAGTATTTCATGTCTGCTATTATTTCACTATATTCACTGATATTGAAATGAGAGTTTTTATTGAAATGCAGGTTTGGAACCTGCAACCTCTCACACATTAAGCAAAAACACACTATTTATCAAAAGTTTCAGCATTATTACTCCAGCCATCAGTGTCACATGATCCTTCAGAAATCATCCTAATATGCTGATTTGGTTCTCTTTTGGTTTTAATGGAAATGTGATACAGTAGAATACAGTAAAAAAAAAAAAAAAAAGGTTTTCAGCAATTATTATATGAAGAGCTGTTTCTACGGCACCAAGTCAGAATATTATAATGATTTCTGAAGGATCATGAGACCCTGAAGACTGGAGTAATGATGCTGAAAATTCAGCTTTCCCATTGTAGAAAGACATTTGAAAATATATTATTATTACATATCATTACAATGTCTGATGTGTTTTTGCACTGATGTGTATTTTGATGTATATTTTGCATTGTATCTGTGCCTTGGTCTCCACTGGATAAAACCGAAATTATCTTTTCCCCCCATTCATGTCTCACTGGAGTACTCACAGTCCAACGACCTTTTCCTGTTTCATCACACACTCAGTAGATATTTATGAAACCCTGGTTTAGAAGAACTTGTTGTATACTTCCTGAGTATCCCCTCAGTGTATTAAACAGATGGATAAAATCTGTCTTCCTGACAACTGCATTTCCAAAATATAGATGGATGATGGATTAATCTCTGCTTATGCATTGCTTATCACAATGGCCTTCGTGACTGTTTGATGGGTCTATGTTGCTGTTTTGACAGTGTAAGTCTGCAGTAATCTATTCTCAGCCATTCAGAGAAAGGTTGTTTTATTCATAGAGATGGTGGAGTTTTCACCAGTAAAGCTGTGGAAGTTTGTGCGTTCGACCTTGGTGTCTATATTTGGCTGGCTGTTTTGTTTGATTAGATAAGTTTTGGTATGGATGTAAGAGGCAATCATACAGAGATTTGTGAAGTGCCTTGAGAGGTCTAGCAAGCAGCACAGACCCCACAGACGCTTGAGTGCTGTTGAGATTCATATGTCTTGCCAGAATGTTCCCTGAGTTGAATTGCAGTGAAAGAGTTATGGAATGGTGAATGCTTGGGGATGGACACATGAATATGGACAAGTGAGTTTAAACAGCTGTGAATGAACATCCATGAACTGTAAAGTAGATGAATTGCAAGGTTGTGTGGCATTCAGAATTGAACTGAGAATACCTTTTAACTTTTGATTCAATTTGTAAATTCGAACAGATGTGGAAAACAGAATCCAGAATTGAAATGTTAATGGAAACAAGCAGGATAAAAATGAATAAATTCTAAAAATATAAAATGTAGATATATATAAATATGTGTGTGTGTGTGTGTGTGTGTTGTCATGGTACCAAAATTTTGGTATTCGGTACCGATACCAGTGAAAATCCACGGTTCTCTGTACCAATTTTGGTACCTAAGCATAACACAAAAATATGCTAATAAAAAAAAAAAAAAAATGTTATCACTAAAAATAAAACCAATGCCTTTCTTTATACTTATTTACAATTGTGTTTAAAGTTTTTCTACAAGTAATATAATTATGAAAAACACTAAACAAGTTTCACCCAAATTTAATTTCATAAATAAAATGTAAACACATTTATTTTTTGGTAAATAAAGGGGATTTGCTATTAAAATTAAAACATGGAAGAAATATTGTGTGATTTATTTCTCTAAAAAATTAAGTTTTATAAATGTTTTCAACAGTATTAGCAGTATCACATACATTCTACTAAATGATAGTAATATTTCTAGCACAATGCCTTTATGTAAAAATTACCTTTTATTTTGACGGGTTACCATGAATACCTTTAAATTGACACTGGTTTTACTCAAACGAAATGGTAAAATGCTTGTGAAGTGACTCATCATACTGCTTGTGAAGTATTTATGTCCTCATTGAGACGGCAGATGCTAAAATTACTGCTAGCGTCACTCACTTCAGTATACAGTATGTAGTAAACAAACCCGCACGCCTCTGCAATTCATTTATTCCCACAGAGACGCGCAGAACATGTAGGATTCATATTTCAACCAACTTCGGGGCTTTACATTTACAGATACTGGTCCATATGGAGATTTGATTTGATTAATTTATGCTAACTTTGACAAATTCCTTGACTGTCCAGATTTTCATGACTGGATTTTGAGATTCCGTCCACGTTTTCTGCTTCGTGGAAATCATAGCGCTGTGTGCGTCAAGAACTGGGTTGAGCGGGTACTCAGTACCAACGGTACTTAAAGAAACCTGATACCGTGATATTTAATTTTTTTTAGTAACGACTTGGTACCGAAGTACCGGGTTTTTTACAACACTAGTGTATATATATATATATATATATATATATATATATATATATATATATATATATATATATATATATATGTGTGTGTGTGTGTGTGTGTGTGTGTGTGTGTGTGACCCAGTCATAAGGGTCAATTCCTCAAAATTTAGATTTATACATCATCCAAAAGTTAGGATAGGATAATATTTGGTCGATATACAACTATTTGAAAATCTGGAATCTAAGGGGGCAAAAAAAAAAAGTCTAAATACTGAGAAAATGACCTTTAAAGTGATCCGAATGAAGTTTCTAGCAGTGCATATTACTAATCAAAAATTTGATTTTGATATATTTACAGTAGGAAATTTACAAGATATCTTCACAGAACATGATCTTTACTTATATTCTAATTATTAAAAAAATATATATAATTTTTTTATCTAGAATTTTGACCCATACATTTTTTTTTTTGGCTTTATATATATATATATATATATATATATATATATATATATATATATATATATATATATATATATATATATATATATATATATACTTTTGTGGTCCAGGGTCACATACAATTGAATTACAATTCAGTAAATTTTCCTTCCTTTGCTTCCAACTTTTAAATTAATTAACGTTTTCAAAGACTATGATAATGTGTTTCCACAGAAAATAGCTGAAGTGAGTATGGGCAAGTTGAGTGTAACAGGTAAAAATGAACAATTAAGTATGAACAGGTGGGATTGAACAAGAATGAGCAGGTGCATATGGACAGGTGAAAATGGACAATGTATATGGCAAGGGCTTGTACCCTTTTGGTTAGCCACCTTCATGCTCAATTACCTCATCCAGCATGCTTGGTATACCTGACGAGCAGCAATTCAGGAGGGAGGACAGGTGGCCAAGGCATTATTCAGACAGGACAGAAATGAATGCAGCTTAGGAGAGGATTTACAGAACCCACCTGGATGCCAGCCAGTATCTGTAAAGGAAGGTACAAATTCTTGAAACCAACTTAGCATTAAAGCTTTTAAAATGAAGCCCTTTCAATGCAAAGCCAATGCTTTAGAAATATTTTACATCATGTCGGTTGTCCTACATGACACACATTATACACAATATTTGTTAAAAAAGCATGAACCTCAAGAGATATCTGCATTTATCAGATCAGATATTTGAAATAATTTTTCAAATGTTTTTAACAAAGTTTTTTTTTTTTTTTTTTTTTTTTGTAGTTTAGTATATATTATAAAATTAATTTACATCTCCATCACAATAAGCTTTTACAATTGTAAAATATGTTAAAATGTAGCTTATGTTATTGCAAAGCTAAATTTCCAGCACCTAATTATAGTTTTCAGTGTCACATATATATTAAATATTTTAAAATATTAAAAAGTATATATTATTTTTAAATGTATTGAAAAAGAAATTGTAATAATATTTCACAATATTACAGTTTTTACTGTATTTTTCATCAAACAAATGCAGCCTTGGTGAGCATAAGAAACTTACTAAAAACGTACTTACTAAAAACGTATATATATATAAATAAACTTACGTGTTGACAGGTAGAATTCATCTTTTGGTTTCCATCTAGCATTTTTATGCGATATTACAAAATTCACATTAAAAAACTTGGATGTAAACACAGCTAGCGAGGATGTCAGAAAGACGTGACTGATGGTGTTAAATGCAAAGTCAATTCTGTCATTCGTGACTGAAATCTTAAAATATATCAAACAGGCAAGCATTAAAGAGCACTGATGTTGAACCATCTGCCTTGGCTTTTGCCCATGATTTCCCTGGGCTTATATTGTACAATCTGACAAGCAACAAATGTAGGGGACAGATAAAACTATACAGTGTACACCGGATTTTAAGTTTTTTTCAGCGCACATGAATCCTGCCATCACAGGCTCATAAAATGCACATGAAAACTTTTCAGACATATGCAAGAACAGTCTGACAGGGTCAAAGCCATTTAAATGCTTTCACGCTTTGGCTTTGTTGTGGCATTTTGTCAGTTGTCTTTTCTTTTTGCTTTTTTGTCTTTCTTTCTCACTCTGTCCTCCACACAGAGAGTGAATGCATAAATAGAAGCATGTTTTAAAGCCTCTCACTTGTCTTTCTGTCTCTCTCTCTCTAGTTCTCTAGGGACAAGGCAGGGGCCACAGAACAAGGAGCCGAGATGAGACGAGATGGAATTTATAACCGCTGAGAATTATGGAGCTCTCCAATGTGCTGATGATCAGTCTGCATGGCAGGGTGTTAATTGACCAAGCCAACAGTTCATTTGAAATCTCTTAACTGGTGAACTGTCACATCTGAGAAGTGATCTAACCATGAGTCCAGAAATAAATACTGGCCAAGTATAAATTTTAGTGAGTAAATGTGTTACACAGCACAACACATGATAGGCTAAATTGCATGCATTGTGCAGTTTTAGAGACGGACTAACCTTGAATATGACGATGAAAACAATTGAAAACAAAAAAATTTGTGCTTGTCATATTTTAACAAGAAAAACAGCAAAATAACCCTGCTGTAATGGGGATTTGTTTTTTGTTTTTTTACACTACCATTGAAAAGTTTCTTATGCTCACCAAAGCTACAAAACTGTTTTTCTAGTTTAATAATAATGATATATAATATAATAATAAAATAAAATGAAATTTACTTTGATGGCAAAGCTGAGTTTTCAGTAATCATTATTCCAGCCATTCAGAAATAGAAAGGTTCAAAAGAACAGCATTAAGTTTAAACTGAAATATTTTGTGACTGTCACAGTTATACTCTATGAATAAAACATATTTATAAAGTCTTTAAACCAACATACAATAAAGCCAACACACAGGGTGTCATAAACACAGATGCTGACGTTGACAAGACCGGACCAACTACTGAATACACAGGAACTTAAATACACCAAACAAGGATATTTAACTACACACACCTGAACAGAATGACACATTGAACTCAGTGAAGGGCAACATTGCATGAGGAAGTCCATACTGAATACTTGTGACAGTGACATTATACATATTTCTACTAGATCAGTTTAAAGAATCGTTGCGAAATAAAAGTAATAATTTGATTTTGGACTCTTACCCAATTATGGATGGAAACTAAACAGACTATATTTTAGAATGTAAAATGTTAGAAGGATATTGTCTGTTTTTAGTACTATGGTTTGTCATGTTTAGTGCCAAAAAATGCTTAGGACAAGTTGGTTCTACACAATCTGGGTTGAGGTAAATCAGATTTCTGACAGAAAAGATGCATTTTGACAGGTGAGGATGGAGAACCCGTGCTCTGGGTCTCATCGTGGAGTATGCCACCACAAGTTGTCAGTCAGAACTGATGTAACAAGCGTGAAACACATTCGTTTGCTTTCTCTCGCTCACTCTTTCTGCCTGACAGCAAACAGAGACAGGCACTTTCTACCCACATCAACCAGTACTGTACAACCTTCAGCAGAGACTGCTGTGCAGGTTCTAAAAGCACAAAAGCTCCAGCAGAACTAAGAGGAAATACACACCAGAAAGTACTGTGGTATTACTGGGGCATTGAAACATTTTTATTACCATGGCTTTTTGGATGTGGCATCCTGGTAATACCATGTTTTGTTTTTTGTTTTTGGATGTTACAAAGTGATATCATGGTACAGTGGTAATACCATTGTACTTTATGGCTATAATTTAGTACTATATCGGATACTTTCACTGTACCGTTGTACTCCCAGAGAAAGGGAAATATAACACATTGCACCTTTTTAAACTTTATCATCTCACAATGAATTTACTCAAATGCCAGATTTTTCCCAGAATCCTTATCTATTTAACATTCATTCTACTGCAGATTTTAGACGATACATTTTAAAGTACAGCATTTAGCTGAACAAATGTTCTTGATATAAAGGAAATTAAAGAGATATGGAGAAAATAATTATGTTCATTTACATTGTCAGGTTAATAGCTGTTGTGTTAATTAAAATTAGAGTTCATGCTCTATTCACAGCTTGAGACAGAAAGTTCAGTTTTGCTATTGCACAATTCCCTGAAGTTATTCAAATACCCTGTTTACTACCAAAGGTCACCCAAATCAAGACACACTCCATTACAACAAAAAACGTACACGCACTAAATGAAGAAATATTCACTTACAGTATACGCTGTAGGCCTGTATCATTATTAGAAGCATAGGTTTAATGGGGTCATATCACAAATGTTTTTATTTATTACTTAATTTTCATGTGAGTTCCACTTATAGTGTATTTTTATATATTTGTTTATTTATTTCACCAAAACAGTCATGATTTAGTTTTTCTTGCACAATACATGCTCTCTCAGACCTTTAGAATTAAATCAAATGTTTTTGCTTCTTATAGGCTGTGTAAACATCTTATTCATGTGTGAAATGATGCTCACTCACAACACAAGTATTTGCTATAATCAAATCAACAGTATCTTTACAAAACAATTGGGGCTGAAAAAGGTTAAAGAACTTAGATAAGACCATAATCATAATAAATGCTGATTATGCCTTGGTTTTGTTTAGAAATATTTGTGTTGACAAAGCATGAAAAAGACAAAGTAACTAGCAATATTGTGCCTAAAATCTTAAAGAGCCAGTAAGATGAAAATTCTAAGCTTCCTATCACTGTTTATAAGTCCTGTACAATAGGTTTAAATCCATCCAAGGTTAAAAAACATTGTCATTTTGTCAAAATATCATTTTAAAATTACCTCAATTCTCAGAGATCCCCAAACAGTTCGCGCGAAGCTGTTCAAAAGATTCAGTTTCCTTAAACCCTACCTTTCGGTAGCATACTGTGTTCTGATTGGTCAACTGACATAGACAAAACCAGTTTTGATTGGTTGATCCGCACACAACTTGATGGTAAACAATGCGTTAGCATCTTTTTGGGGTGAATTATGTCTTATTCGTCTCATCGCGAACCAAACAGTAAAATAAAAAACTTGAACAGTCTCGCTGCTTTTTCTTCTGTGTGGGCGTATTCAAGCTGCGAGCTTCAGTTTGAATCTGAATAGCGCGTTCAGCGCGGGGGCGTGGTCACATTAGATATAATGAAGGGAGACGTGAAAAACAGACATCACGTTGTTTTCATATGGATTACTTTATCACAGAATATCTGTTAGCAGCACTTGTTACACTTCATTTTAATGACGTGTTTGTAAATGAAGATCAGCGCAGACCAAGGCTGCAGACAGCACACATACTGATAAGACGCTCGGGAGAAAACAAACACATAACTTCATAATCATACTTCGCGTTGTGATTCGGAGATGCTTGTTGGTCTAAATAAAGTTGGTAATGAACCCTCTTTTATGGCCAAACGCTTTGAAAATCCCGCCTTGTGCTCACCGAGATTAGAAAAGCAGTCATCAGTGAAATGTTGTGAACACAACAAAAGGGATTTGTTGTACTGCTCTGGTATTGTGGTAAAAATGAATTTTAGCCATTGGTTCTTCTAATCTTCATTCTTTGGCAGTAAAAAATAAATCAAACTTGCCTTTACAATTAATACACACTGTCTCCTCGACATGATGCTATCATACTAACCAGAGCATCTGTGTGGGCCTGTGGGGGGGTGGGGCAGGTCAGAGTTCCGTTTCTCCCAACACGGTAGGCGGATTTTTATGCAAAGTGTTCCTAGTGACATTGAGAAAAAGATTTGAAATCTATAACGACTCGTTTCAGCGATTCAGACTCGACTCCTTACTTTAGAAGCCAATAAATTTATAAATCGTGTACTTTTTGGTTTAATTACTTTGCACATTGTTTACACTGATGGATAACTACATCATACACTGTAATACAGGTAATTTTTGATTTCCCATCTGTGTGGCTCTTTAATATTACTTTTTTGTTCATTGAACTGTTCTATAAATGTCAATATATAACACTCAGCAAAAAATATATATAATCACTCACACAAGTTCTCTTGCTAGTCTGAAATTGCTTAATTATCTCTAAAGAGCAAAAAAAAAAACTAGATTCTTCATAATGGAACATGATTGCTTTAAGGCTTTCTCTGCAGCTATTAACATTTCCTACATACGTTTGTGCATTTAATGCGAGTGCAAGGTAAGAGATTTCTCAGGAAAGTCGAAAAGAACACCACTCAAGAGGTGAGAGAAGTTATTTCCTGGAGCCAAAGCCATGAGCTGTAGTCCTTCACGGCAAAGCTGATTTACAGATTAACTGAAAAGTACTCTTCTTTTCCTCCTGAGGAAGTCCCACTTGAGAAGACATTAAGGATGTTTAAGAGGGATTAAGCCTCCTCTACCAACTGCTCTTTAAAATCTTTTCTTCAGGTTTTCAGTACAGACTACAGAAGGTGGATCAGTAAACGGTAGAGCACTGATGCCTTAAAAGACATCTGTAAAATAACCTTGTCAGAGTAATTAGCTTCTCCCCATTTAAGAATGAAATTATACAGATACTTTGCCACTAGAATCTTTTATATTCTAAAGTGGCAAGAATTAACTTCATCTTGAAAAAAAGGACATATTCCTAGTTCTAAACCCACACTCATTTCTTCAACTTCTGAAACTGTGAACATGCCACGATTTTGTGAATGTAATTATTTACATATATTATTTATAAAAAGGTACATCTAATTTCCACATAAAGATTTTTAGGTTACAGAGTTCACTGTCGGATTCTGTTTGA
Source organism: Carassius auratus (assembly GCF_003368295.1). Lineage (NCBI taxonomy): Eukaryota > Metazoa > Chordata > Actinopteri > Cypriniformes > Cyprinidae > Carassius > Carassius auratus. Next base: position 15,062,123 of record NC_039278.1, on the reverse strand, counting down.
TCATCGTCTCCTTTGTATCTCTCTTATTAATTGCATGGCAAAAAAATCCAGTGTCCGAATAGTCAGACCACTGTTGGTATGAATGCAGCTGACTACCATTGACACTGCAATTTGAAGCTTTAATTCATGTCCCCTCCTGCATTTTGCAAGAGATCATTCTGCAAGAGATCATTTCAAGACAGAGTTTGCAAGGCAAAACTATTTATAAATGCTCTATTTCAAATCTTTTATTTATTAATTGATGTTGACTTAAGTTTGTGTAGTGAATTCAGTCCATCCGCTTATTAAACAGACTTGAAGATGAAAATTTTGTGTGGAAGAGTTTTAACCTGAACCGTTCACACACACACAAAAAAAAGAAAAAAAAAAGAAAATTTACTAAAAATGTACTAACCAAGTTTTTCTATAAAAAATAACAATAAATTATATATATATATATATATATATATATATATATATATATATATATATATATATATATATATATATCATCTGAATCAGGGAGAAATATACACAGATCCATCTCCATTTACATGTGAAACAGTCCAAAATAGTTGTAAACAAATATGTTGGAGGATTTTGAAGTGAGAGGACTACAGGGGATTGACTTTTTCAACAGAGGAAGCATTAATATTGATTATAGACTGGTATTTTGGCCAGAATTTAAAGCTAATGAACATTTGAAGCTATTTGTTTGCAAGTGTTCTGAAATTTTGGACAATATTCTTTCTCTTAAACTTAAGATCTGTAAGCCAAATTATCTTTCATGGTTAAAATGAATACAAATACAAATTACAAGTTCATTATGACATCTTTAGAGAATCTCTGCTTGCATTTCAGAAGGCCTTGAAAGATGAAAAACATACATTTTATTCTGATGTAATCTCAAGCAATGCAAATAAGCCTTAAATTATATTTACTCCTGTATATATAGCAGGGATCCTCAAATCTGGCCCACGAGATCCACGTTCTTACAGAGTTTAGCTCTAACCCTAATCAAACACACCTGAGCATGCTGATCAACGTCTTCAAGATCATTAGAAGATCACAGGTAGGTGAGCTAAACTCTGCAGCAGATTGGTCCTCCAGTGCAAGACTTGAGGAACCCTGATATATAGTTGATATAGAAACTTTCAGCCTATAACTCTTCAAGCTTTGGCTGACATTGTTGCTAACATCAGTCTTTCATCCTCTAGGGGCAATGTTATGCCACCACATTTCTAAAACAGATTTTTGATAGCGTTGGTTCAACAATTTTAAATTTAATAAACAAATGTCTTTATCGGGAATTTGCCCAGCAGATTTTGAACACTATTACCCCATTGTTAAAGTGGCATAACCACCTAATTAATGACCCAACCAATTTAAGGCCTATCTCAAATTTGCTTTTCTTATATAAGGCTTTAGAAAAAGTGTTTTTTAAACAACTTCAGGTTGACTTGAGGTTTTGCGAAAATGCTATTCTGATTCTAGTTGCCCTCAGCGCAAAAATCTATAAAGTGGATCGTGATATACTGATTGACAACCTGGAACACTGGGCAGAAAATGTGCTTATGTGGTTTAAATCATATCTCATTGGCAGATCATTCTCTGTCTGCATTCAGAAAGAAAACTTATCTAGCTCACTTTTTCCTTGAGGGGTACCTCAGGGTTCGATTCTTTCACCAATATTATTTTCCCTTTATATGTTACCATTTGGATCCATTTTTCAAAAATATAATTGTCAATATTTAAAGATCTATCTTTCAGTGAGACAGTCGAACATGACCATTATCAATAATTTATTGGCTTGTTTACAAGACATCAAAGCTTGGATGGCAAAAAAATATTTTAAAAATAAAAATAATAATAAAGATTAGCTAAAGATTTAGCTAATAAAGATTTAGACTAAACCGACTAAATTTAAGTTATCGACTGCTGATTTTGAGAAAGTGATTGTGGCAGTTGTTTTTTCATAAATGGATTATTGTAACTCTCTTTACTTTGGAATTAATAACAAAGCATTGGTGTGCCTTCGAAAAAAAAAAAAAAAAAGCTGCTGCCAGAATTCTCAGGTCAGTCAAGAAATTTGAGTCAGTTACACTGATTTTAAAATCACTTAAGTGGTTGCCAGTTCGGTACAGAATTAGCTAAGATCCTGTTACTTGTTTTCAAGGCGCTACATAATTTGCCTTTCTTTTAAAGAATTGGGCATCTACATGATGGGGTGTTTTTTAATGTTTACTTAGCTCTCTTTGTCACTCTCTGCATGTCTTATATATATATATATATATATATATATATATATATATATATATACTTGTGGATTGTTGTGATGATTTTATTAGCTGTTTGCAGAGGTGAGTCATGTAATGTTGTGATGTAATGGCATTTTTTAAGATCATTTTATTTAAATAATATGAATAATTTCAAAAAATCTGACTACGCTATGATGCAACCATATCCTTCTTAATCACTAATTTATAACTGGTCTCAGATTTCTTGCACCTGCCTAACCATCTACTGTAATCACCATTCGTTTGCAAGCTGATTATGTCTCAGATGTTCCTCCTACAGTAAGAGTATAGTGTCATACAATTATTGTGAATGGAATATTCCAGATAATTTGGCATTGGTATAATTTGATGAGAAAATGAACAGTTCAACTAAAAGTATAAAATGTCATTATATAATTAAATAATCATCAGGTTTGAGACCTGCAGCAGCTTACAATATTACCAGTGAATTTTGACAAATTTGTTTACGCAATATTCATATGGCCTTATACATTTTTTAAATTATGAAAGTATTTTGTATAGAAAAGACTTTCAAAGTTATATTTCTGTGTAATAAAAATAACGCTATGGGTCTAAAACAAGAGGATGGTGAGTAAATATTGACAGAAATGCATTTTTGGGTGAACAGTTCCATTAATCTCATTGCAATCTCAAGGAAACAATTGAGATATTGTGAGAGAGCTCATTTGTGCTTTGTCTTTCCTAGGGGCAGAGTGTGTTAAAGGAGGATTCTAGTGAAAGTCCAGGCCAGTAGAGACGGATTTGCATGGAATCTAATCCTCCATGCGAATGAGCGAGCATGTGGTGTGGGCCAGCTGTGCTGGAGGAGCGCGGGAGAGAAGAATGAGAGCATGCTGTGAGGATGATGATGAGGGATCTCTTGTGGCTTGTGCCAATGAAACTAGAGAAGCGGATCAGTCTGCCTGTGCTGATGACATCACTTCCACTCTGGACACGGCACCATGCCCCCAGCCAAATGCAATATAACACGTGTATCTGCAATGCTTTAAATGGGACTTACTCTCATGTCTCCATGGTGTTCTCATTCTCTCTCACTTGTGTACACACTTGTGTCCCCTGTGTCTCTTGCTCTATCCGCTCACCCTCTAACGTGGCGTAGGCATCCATCTCTGGTTCATAATGAGATAATTAACGCTGTTTGATTAATTGCAATATGGCGAGAGGGATCTGCAAGGTCTTCCCAAAGACTTAATTCAAAGCAGGGCCTAGCAGGAGAGCTAAACTATGTCACCTTTCTCTGGGCTGGGGAGAAAAGCTGCAGGGTAATTACTGGACTTTTGGACATAGGGGGCTGGCGTCAGACTTATGATCAAATTTCACTGTATGCTGTAGTATTTGGAAGATCAAAGGATGGTTTAATTAGTAATTATGAGAACTATGGAGACCATTCTATGCACAGGGTTAGGAAAATGGTTGGAACCAGCACTGATGCTACAAAGAAGCCACTGAATGCATTTATCACAAAAATAGGTAGGTAGGTAGGTAGAGATCGACAGACAGCAAAGCACTGGATATCCAATTGCTCTCTGGGTGCTGCAGCAAAAATGGCTGCCCACTACTCCTGGTTTGTGTTAACTACTCACTGCTGTGTGTGTGGACTTCGTTAAATGCAAAGCACAAATTCTGAGTATGGGACACCATTCTTGGATACACATCATGTCACATGATGTGTATTCACACATGTTCATATGTGTGTGTGTGTGTCTGTGTGTGTGTTCTTGTTTTTTTGATATATCAGGACACAACTCTGTATAATGACATGGGTATGACACAGGTATTACAAGGAGAAGGTGACTTATGAGGACATTTTGTTTTTTTGTGAAAGTAAAAATGCACAAAGTTTCCTGTGAGGGTTAGGTGTAGGGTTGGTGAAGGCCAATAGAATATATAGTTTCTACAGTATAAAAACCATTATGCCTATGGGACGTCCCCACTTTTCACAAAAACAATCGTGTGTGTATGTGTGTGCGGGTGTGTGTGTGTGTGTGTGTGTGTGTGTGTGTGTGTGTGTGCGCGCGTGTGTGTGTTCACATCAAGCTTATTTTCTCAACTTTAAGTTTGAACTACGATCTCATGGTTAATAAACATACAAGTGAAAGCCATATATATATATCAATTTGTGATTTACTGTAATTGTCTTGAAATGTACCACAACATTTGTATTTGCCCATATAAAACTATAGCATTCAACGTTTCATATATGTCATGCAGCATTCATCCATCACTATCGTTTAACTAACAGACCCTGAAGTTGTACATACAGTACATATACCATCAGAATCAATACATAGGCTGATGATCAACATAAGGTAAACAGGTTCATCTAGACAGCTCTGCACTAAAGTGAGATGTTTCTGGAATATTGCAACCCCTCCAATGTCAAGCGTTCATTAAATCTTAACACGGATGTGCAAAGACATGCACTGACATGCCAAGCTTTTTTAGAACAGAAATGTGTCTCATGAGATGTCATTTTCACTGAATTTCACATACTGAAATCATAATATAAACTGCAAAAGAAAAAGAAAAAACACAGAACTGGTGGTGTGGGGTACTAATACTGAACATATTGAGCATTCTTTAAAAGATGCCAATCTTTTTCTTTTTATTACGGAAAAATAAATAAATTAATGTTTTTAAAATTTTTAAATTCTGTTTTTTAATGTTAGTCTTTGACATGTTTCTGTAATATTCTGTTAATCACAGGGTTTTACTGTAATTATATAATACTGTATATATATAAGAATCCTTTTTTATTGTGTCATTGAACTTGAATAAAATAATATGGTGCATAAAATATGGTATTTATAATAATATAATAACATAACATAAAAATATATAACACACAACATAATATAATATAATATAATATAATATAATATAATATAATATAATATACTATAATATAATATAATATAATATAATATAATATAATATAATATAATATAATATAATATAATATAATATAATATAATATAATATAATATGATAAAGACAAATGTAGTCTTATATATAATATTCTTGCTATATTCTCTTCACCATATGGTTTATATCTTATGGTTATACTCAGCACGAAAATATTTAGCCTTTACAAACAGACAAATATTGTCTGTTTATAGCCTGTTCATTTCTGATTGATCGAGAGGTTTTGGCTTTGCTTATGTTTTTCCATACTAATGGTGGTGATGCATAGGGAAGCTCTTGCAACAGCTCTTGAAGGTTGAATAATAAATGAGAAATACTCATTCATATGAAATACTTCCTTCGATAAGGGATGCCATGAATACATTGTGTTGCTTATTGCTACAGTCCCAGGACTGTGAAGTTTGAATGCCGCTATGTCAGAAGTCATAATGGGTCTATAACTCTTCATTTTCATTTCTAATATGCAATGTGACCTTATATCTCACAGCTGCAACTTTATATCTCAGAATGTGACTTTTAACACAGGTGCAACTTTAAATCTCGCAATGCAACTTTTACACTTAACTTTTTAAGGTTCATGACAAAATAACCTGTTTTAATTACTATGCAAGTGAAAGCAGGGTTCCATAATAAAGTCATATGAGTCATATGGGGTGAGTAAATGACATCAGAAGATTCATTCTTCTACTTCTCACACTGATTGTGTTTTACTGAAGATTTCTAAACTTATGTACAAATGCACACAGATAAAAGAGCAGGATCGCTTGGAGCCGTCACACTCTCTGTTTCAGAACTTCAGTAATGAAGGTATGACTTCACAATGAGCTTATACGTCAGCAGAACAGAGGAGCATGTGAACCTTTGCATTAGCCTTTTGCCATCTGAGTTCCTCTGCTGTGTGTGTCCATTATTGTCCTTTATTCTCTTTATTCGCATGGCAGGAGATCACAGAATTCTGGGACAGTAGTGGTGAGCAACATTATCATCTCACAAAAGATGAGCTTTATTTATCTCCCTCATCTCATTATCATCTTGCTCTGTTTCACAGTGTGTGTACTGAGACTCAGGTCCAAAACAGAGCTTGAGTAGCAAGCCATCTGTTATAGATTTTAGAGGGTTTTTCCCCCCATTGCATATCTTTTTTATGCATTTGCCACGAGTAATAAGATATTTGCATGATTTCTGTCTTTTCTAAGCCTTTTTCTTTTTCAGACCCCGGGGCCAGATTCACAAAACATCTTTTTCTAAAATTCTTCTGGTATTTTCTTTGTATTTTTAAACTCAGATCAGTTTACATGAGGAAAAAAAACACTAATGTAAAAGTGATATCCGCCAAAAAGGAAATCAATTATAGAAGTACCTGGTTAACCTATATTGAAGGTAGTTGGTGAATAAGGGGCTGTTCAAACCAACGCTATCTCACGACCAATTCGTACGTATTTTACGAGGTGTTCGTATTCGTACGAATTTGTACGACCTCACTCGTACGATTTTATACGACCACAGTGACGGTTAGGTTTAGGGGCGTGGTTAGGTGTAGGTCATTCGTACAAATTCATACGAATTGTGCAAATCGTAAAATATGTACGATTTGGCAACAATCGTATGAATTTGTACGAGTGTGGTCTTACGAATTTGTACAAATAAGCCACCTTGTGAAAAATTTACGAATTGCCCTGAGATCGGGTTGGTTCAAACAGAATGCTTTTTAATAACACTGCGCTAGTTTTCTATCATTTTTCTATGTTAGACAGATGTTTTTGACTGTTGCAGTCAGTTGATCTTTCGCAGCATCCTAAGTTAAAAAGAACTTCAGCTTTATAAAAAAATAATAATAATAAAGATCTCTAAATATTGAGTTTATTTCTATTCCCTTGTCTTGCCTTTCACATTTTAAATACAAAAATGCATTCTGCGCAGAAAATAATAATCATAATATTAAGAAGAAGAAGAAAAGTTTGAAATTAAGCAAAATATTCTTGGAGTAGATTTTACAAGAAAACCATTTCTACTCGAGAAAAAAAAATCATGTTTAATTCAAAGTATAATTTGCAGGTTCTTATTTTTGAGTGAAAATTGTTTTTACACCTTTTTATGTTTTTTCAGTATGTGTGAATGAACCCCAATATAAGTTTTAGCCATGAAATAGCTCTGTAAAACCTGAAACTGTGCAGAAAAAATGTGCTTTATTCACAAAGATCATGCCAGTAAAATATAAAAGTCACTAAAAATGTTTTAAGCACATTGTAGCACTTATAACATGCCCTCGAGATCAGGAATTGCATTTTTGGGGCATCGGGTGCTAACTCAAACGTTTGCAAATTAATGGCTCTGTCTGTGGCCAGGGTTCATTGTTAGTGAATTTCCTAACATTCCTTAATTGGCATAGGCCTAATTGGAAGTATTGAGTGTTAAGGTCATGTAGAAAACATGTAGAAGCTTCTGAACCAACATTCCAGATTCCCAATTATAATTACTCCACATGAGCGCTAACCGTCCTAGAAACACAGTTCCCCACCCCTCTGCACTTCTCAGTAAATACATGGTAGGATTTATGAGAGGACGGTGCGACTACATCCTTTCCTGCTGATGAAAACTTGATTTGCCAGCTCTAGGGCAGGAGGAAGCCACACTTTTCTATGGCGGACAGCCGCTGTTGACTAACAAATTCAATTTCCACAGGAACATGATGCCAAGTGGAGCCCCATGGGACACCGGTCACTGCGGTTAACAACCTCCCTCTACCCCTTTATTCCATCTCTGGGAAGCTCATCTGCCCGCATTAACAATTAGGCCCTGATTTCTTCCTTATTAATCACAGTGCCCAGACAAAGCATACGGTGCAATCGTAATTAAAGTCTATTTGGGAGCATATGTGGCTGAGTCCCAGAAGACACCCGGGTGGCAAGAGGAAAAAATAAAAAAATAAAAGAACAATAACGTCAACAACGTCAAACATGAAAACTCTTGCCACTTTCACGCATCAGGGTCATTCCGGATGACAAAAAGAAATTGTGGAGAGTGTCATCATATGCGTATGAGAGAGAAAGAAAGTGAGAGAGAGGAGCGTGTGAGTGGAATTTCCTTTAGGGGATAGAGATAAATTAAATGCTTATTTGCTTTCTTGTCTGCATTTGTTTACCTGGAATGAGTCCAAAGAAAAAAAGAGCGGGATGAGTCCCAAAAAAAAGGGAGAAAAATGATTCCAAACAGAATGAATAACATCAGTGATATCTTAGAACTTTGGCGCCACTTCCAAGAAAGAGAAAACGTTCACACAGGGTATTAACAGAAAAGCTTGTTATGCTCCATTTTTTTTTTTTTTTGCCTGCTTTCAAAACAGGGTCACAGCAGTCCACCCTCACACAAGAAGCAAAGGTCTCTGCCAACAGATTGAGAACAAATCAAGGGTCTGTTCGCAACTGGCCTGAAAACATAAATCCAAATTTAAAGTGATGAGAGGTCTCCTGTGTTTACAGGAGAGCGACAGATTACCAAAGATGCCAAGAAGATTAGGATGTTCATTTTTGATCGTTTGAATTTACAATATTGTGTGTGTATTTATGTGTGTGTGTGGCTTGCAGTGTATCGGAAGAGTTATTCGGTGTCTCTGTGTGTGTGTGTGTGTGTGTGTGTCTTTGACATATTTTTTCATCTGATAGCAAGCGATAATCCCTTGTATTTTAGGGCTTAATCTTAGTATGGGAGGGGTTTGAAACAAAACAACAGAAAAAGACAAGAAATCAGATAAACCTCTTAACAAGATTTGAATATACAATTACTGTTCGGGTTTATGATGACAGAAATAGATAGTGTAAGATGCCATGATGGTGTTCTGCTGTTTCAGGAACAAAGACAAGCCAAATTGGGCTAGAAATAAATTTTTATATTTTACTTTAGATTTGAAAACATATTATTACCCTATGTAAGAACTTAAAGGGATAGTTCACCCAAAAACGACAAATCTGTCATCATTTATTCACACGCATGTCGTTTAAACCCACATTTTTTTCTTTCATGGATTACAAAAAGAGACATTTTGCAGATAGTTTGCCATGCAATTACAATAAACAAAGAAAGCAAAAATGATCATAAGCTTTACAAAGATATTTCAAGCTAATTAAGCTATGCAGACTATTTTTTTACATATATTTCTGTGGCACTATTTTAAACTTAAAAGCCTTAGTCCCTATTCTTTGTAACTGCACAGAAGAAAAAAAAAACAGATTTCCTTTGATTTTCCACCAAAGAAAGAAAGTCATACGGGTTTGGAATGACATAAAGGAGAGTAAATGACCACATTTTCATTTTGGGGTGAACTAATCCCTTAAATGCTCTCACTGTGGCTCAATTCCAAGAAAGGATTTAAGAGTATTGTACTATGAAACCAGCAGCAGGTAAACATGACATGTCTCATGCCTCAAAGGTGCCAGTTCCCCTTCCTGGGTTTAATTTTGGATTAATTACAACTTTGTTTCTTAACATAATTACCATCCCAGTCTTTGGTCTAAACAAATAAAAACATTTCAAGACTATCAACGTGATAACATAGAAAACTAAAACATCAGGCTAAACAATTAACCAGCACTAAGAACATGAGTTAATTACTTATGAGTCATTGTACTTGTTAATAATGAATGAAAGGATGTTTGGGGGAGAATGGTGAACATGCACTGACTGCACTGGACCACTGTTTCCCCCATCATCTACCAGAGGAGTTGAGCAGCGCAGTACATTAGCCAGGAGCCAACAAGCAAGTATTTTACAGCAGGTACATCCAAAGATGCAAACAAGTATTGATCTGTCCATGTTGTGAACATACTAACCATTCTAACTATCTGAAAAGTGTTAGATGTGCGCAGGTTCACACTGAATCAATTCATGGCTTGCATCACTGAAGTACATTTACCATTTAAAGGTTTCTTGTTAAAACCCAAACTTGTTTGAATGTAACCATATTTAGCACTGGATCCTGCTGCTATGTGAACGTTGCCCTGGACTAATGATCTGTCCTGTGACAGACAGGTTTGGCTCAATCATACAGAGTGAGAAAACTGATATCAAATCTATCAAAATTCAATCTGAACTTTTTCCCAATTTCAGTGTTTTGAATTCTGGCCAGCAATTGAAATCTTGGTTGCACTTTATTTTACAGTACGTGTACTAACATGTACTTGTAGTGTACTTACAGTGTAATTATCTAAGAAAGTTCTGGTAATACAAGGTAACTACATGGGGTAGGGTTAGGTTTAGGGTGGTTTCAGGGTTAGTACCTAGTTATTACATAGCTATTGTAGTTACAATAATATGTACATAGTATGTACATGAGGAACAGAACTGTAAAATAAAGTGCTACCGAAATCTTTGTTGTGTTAAGTACCGCAAAATAACATTAGCACTGCCAGCTTGATATCATACAGAAAATGCCAGTCCACACAGAACAAAAAAAAGTCACTAGGCTCTGTCTCTTTAACTAGGGCTTTATATCATGCATTTCTCTTTCTCTCTCTCTCTCACTCTGTCTTTTCTCTTGCTCTCAAAATCTGTAACTGTGCTGTTTGTACTTGTTCAGCGGTTTAAAGAAGGGCCTCCTCTGGAGAGATGCTCTTGTTCGAAATAGCTCTTCTCTAAACAGCAACATTGTCAGTTAATGTGGGCTTGATGTGACAGGGGCATCATGGGAGAATGTTAACAGCATCTCACTTCCTGCTTTTCTTCCTTTTTTTTTCTTGCTCAAATAGAACAGACTTCCATCAAGTCGTTCGCTCTGTGGCACATTAATGCTCCTCTTAAAAACTTTTTTTTTTCCATCGCAAGGGCACCATAACAAATTGATTTACCGTAAATGAACCACCACCTCTGTTGTTATTGGAAGGGTCTTTTTCAAAGCTAGCAACATCTCCAGAGATCCTAATAAAAAGGCAAAGAACTACAGAACGAGGAGGAAAACAAGAAGATATCAGGTTTGAGAAAGGAAATGGTGCTTAATAGACCGTTATACAACCCAGGCTCTTTGGGTTACACCTATATTTTTGCAAAATCATACATAGAGTTCAGTGCAGTTTCCAGTTAATATTACTACTAGTGGTAGCAAAACACTTTTTATTTACTTTGATTCCTTTTCACACAAATTCTGAAACATTTTTATTTCACCTTTGCATTAGGTAAAGGATAGGGTTTAATGTAGGGGGAACATTATTTTCATGAGGCCTTGAAATTATTTTGAACTAAACAAAGCATTAATCTATTAATAGCACTCACTGGACATTCTATTTTCACACTGCCGCAATATGAATAACCGACGTACTAAAACATACTCAGACTGACCTTAATCTGCTTCAGATTAAACTAAATGTGCATTTAGTGCCATTCACAGGACATTTCGATTTGAAAGTGCACAAAATGCTCAAGAAGCCCAAAGGAGCCGAAAGGGGTGGAGGGTCTAGGCTGAATGATGACCGACTGTGGGAGACCAGCATGGGAGATGGAATCAGGGACCAAAAACCTCCTGTTATTGGGGAAGAAGAGGGTATGCAAAGTAGGTGATTCAATGTTTTCTCCTTTTTACTTGTTTTGATGGTCAGTTTATCTGTCGCATCCATAAGGGCTTTGTAGGAGTAACATGCACGATGAACTTGACTGAACAGGGACAGACTTAAATGGCAAACTCAGAAATTACAACAATACCTTGCATAAATGTGTAAACGTAACATGAACCGGCAAACAGAATGAGCATAACAGGAAATATTATTTAACTAACTCATGAACACCATAACGTAACAAGTACAAATGAGTTACCATAAGAACAAACATCAAATAATACAGACATGACAGAAACTGAACTTCATGGAACAGAACCATGACAGTTAAATCATTTTGCAATGTTACCTCAGGCACGTTTTTCCAATAAGCCTGTTTCTATTGTATGCACCACTTTTTATAATGACATATTTTGATTCCCCCTCTGCATGCTCACAACACTGTTTTATGTAATACAGATTAAGAGCTAAAAATAACTAAATGGCTACAGTTAGTGCATCATCTAATTAATATTCATGAGCCACAAAATGCATGTTTGTAGATCCCCCAACTGTCCTGAACCACTTTTTAAAACACCCAAGCAGACCGTATCTGCTATTCTATCATATTCACAAACACATATACTATGTTTTTATTGCTATGCACCCATCTGATTATTACAAAAATAAAATAAAATTACAACATCGTATAGCAGCTGCTAGTATTTTTATAGGGTATAGAAACAGTTGTTTCCTTGAATTTAATCATTTGGAAAATTAGCAATTATAGCAACAGTGCCCAGGACAACCCTGCACGATTACAATGAAAAAAAATACAACATTCACCCAATCTGCATGCAGTGCTTATATAATAAACACCCTCAAATGGCTGCACATCAAGTCTACCACAATTATCCTCATTCTACATCGAGACATTTCTACTTCTCTTTTCTTTATCAACCTGTAATCATTTCACAAAGAGAATGAGTTTACAAATCCGGAGCATCACGGAGAGCTCTGGTACACACCATCAGGTGCATGAGAGTGTGTGTGTATTTGTGTACGGAACAGCCTTGTTCAAACTAATTAAAATGTGCCTTATTGATTACGCTGAGCAAGAGTTCTGTCACAGGTAAAGCCCTCACTTGCTGAAGTATGAGAGCTGTGTGTGTGTTTCACAGTTATGTGATCACATCATAATGAGATGAAAACTGATTTATTAGCTCCCAAGTGCCAATGACTGGACAGCACAAACACATGAACATCTGATTGGCCGTTTCCAACCATAAGGTTTTGCTTTTACTTTCTGTATGTTTGCAGCTGACCTCAGAGAATAACATATGATCTTTTTTGCCATCTTATTGAGATTACAATGGAGACACACTCAGGAGAAGATGGCAGGGGAATGGGATCAAGAAACGCTAAGAGTCTCAAATTCACCCACAAAAATTCCAACGATTATAAACACAACATGCTGCATTCCGTTCCATTCATTAATTTAAAAGTAGTTGCACTGTCACTCTTCATATCATCCAAATCAATCAAATCATGTAATGTGACTGTTGGACGTGCTTGATACTAGATGAGAGTTAAAAGCATCTTGAGCTGTAAAAGAGATGCTGTTCGGATGTGTATCTGTATATTGGTGCATTCAGTGTTAAAGTAATGGCAGCATAATAAACCTGCTGCTGTCTCAGACATTTAATGTTAATTAAACAACCAAAGAAAATAAAAGAAACATTCACTGCTCTTCACTGAATAACTTTAGTATCTTTAATAAGAATCAGTGTATATTTAATTAAAATTCAGCATCGTGGGCTATTTATTTCGATTTTTACTATTGATTGAAGATATAAAACACTTGAAAACAGAGGAAAGTATCCAGAAAATCAGAGAGTGGAGGCTGGCAAAGGGACTGACAGGTTGTTCAGACAGTCTCTGGCTTCCACAGAGCGTCTGACAGGCGTGTAAATCTCTCTGTTAAATGGATCAGCCTGACATATACAGGGCCTTCTGACATACTTCTCAATCACTGACGGGTACATGCACAGAACACCATGCCAGTGCAACACATTCAGATTTACCACTCAGCCATGCCTGTAGCATCCATGAACACACACAAACTCCATTCAAAATCTGAAGTAAAGTGTGTAAATACTGTATACTGTGTGACGAAACCAAGATATGCACATATACAGCAGTGCCACTCCAGTGAGACAGGGAGAATGGTTCATGTTCACCAAGTGTTTAGCACACATGCTCCAGACCTACTGCTACAGTGTTCATTTTGGAGATGTGTGCTTAAATCTGTGGGTTTAATTCTATTCTGGTTTGGTAACCAGAAGGTAATCACTCTAGGAATTGTGTAAAAAGATTACTGTAAAAAGTATGCTACATGACTACTAATACTCCATTGGATTAAACTCTGAATGCCTGAATTTCTCCTAAACTGTTATTTCTGAAATTACTAATCTCAAATATTCCAGTTATGTGTACATTAAGGGAACAGTTCATCATTTTATATTTAGATTAGCGTCCAACTAAAATGTTTTTTTTTTTTTTTATGTTTAGTGCTAATGTTTTGAGAACACTATTAAAAGACCAGATAAAATAACCTTCAAAATAATCTTTGTCGTCAGCTGAACACTTGCAAAGCTAATGCTATAGCCTTTATATTTTGTTATAAATAATATTTTGAATGAAATGCAGGTTTACCTAGTGCTAAGACACAAATGCAATCTGCCTTTAAACCTAATTCGTTTTCCTTGCACATCAAGAGAAAGAATTTCGATGTTGGCTGAAGCTGGCGGAAACACCTCTCACCTGCAAAAGTGGCTAGCAAAATAAATCGGAAAGAAATATAGATCAAAACCCTTTTTGTGATTCTGGGCAATTCTCTGGGCCCAGCAGCATTCGATGAATTCAGAGGAGTGGACTTGGTTTACTGCAGACTGCTTCCTCTCTCTGCTCACACCTGGCCATTTTTGCTCCAACAACATTCTAGAAAAATCCTTGTTGGAGATATCCGAGGGGCTCGAGTCTCCACTGGTGGCACCTTGAAGAAACCACTCGATCAGTTGAAGGTATGGTTTAGCTAACCCAGCCAGGCCTCTTTCCCACTGGTCATGTCCCCTCTGGCTGCCCCTTCTACTGTTCAGAGCTCTGGGATCTGACAACACAACCCTGCCAAAGTCCATTATGTTTACTTGACCAGTTTTGTTAGAAGAGCAAGGGAGAAAGCTTGTGATATAGCGAGCCAGGAAAAGACAGAGGGACTTGAAATGAGCTAGCTGAAAGAAAAGGAGAAGATTGATGTTTGTATTCATTTGTTTTCACTTAACCCCAGCTGGTTGTGTTTTACTGTTGGTCAGAAAGAGACATTTAGTACTGCATTATTGCACATGCTGTGGTCAACTAACTTTTGGGGGACAAAAACAGTTGAATCCATCTGGACATCAGAAGTATATTTACAAGCACAAAATAATTAAGCTATTGTAAGCTTAGCTTGTAGTCGAAATAAAATGCATAACTGAAAACAGAATTAGAAGGAACAGTTCCAAAAACAGTTCCCAAAAATTAAAATTGGATGAAAATGTGAGTTTTTTCTTAGTCGTTACAGATTTAGAGAAATTTAGTATTACATCACTTGCTCAAAAATAGTTCCTCTGCAGTGAATGGGTGCCATCAGAATGAGAGTTCAAACAGCTGATAAAAACATTACAATAATCCTCAAGTAATCCACACAACTCCATCCATTAATGAACATTTTATGAAGTGAAAAGCTGCATGTTTATTGTAAACAAATCCACCAGTTTTTATTTCAGCCCATTGCTTCCAGTTTAAATACAAGCCTGTTATACATAATAAATTAACAAATGAAACTAAAGCAAATAAATTAATCAGCTTTAATCTGAAAGTTGCTTTAAAGGTGCTCTAGGGAACTTTTGTAAAAAAATATTTTTTACATATTTATTAAACCTGTCATTATGTCCTGACAGTAGAATATGAGACAGATAATCTGTGAAAAAAATCAAGCTCCTCTGACTCCTCCCAGTGGTCATATTGCCATTTGCAGAAACTCCATCGCTCCCGGTAAAAAACAACCAATCAGAGCTGCGGTCCGTAACTTTGTTTGTGTTCAAAATGTAGAAAAATTCATATAATAAGCGAGTACACCATGAATCCATTTTCCAAACCGTGTTTTTAGCTTGTCCTGAATCACTAGGGTGCACCTATAATAAGTTTATATTCTGACTATTTTAGATTGCTTCGGGAATACCGCGGTGGAGTAACCCAGTACCTTTGTGATGCTTCATAGACATAAACAGAGAGAAGTAGTTCCGGCTACGATGTTCTTCCGCAAGACGCAAGCAGTTCTGTTTATTAACCGCTAGAGCGTCAAAAGTTCCCTACCGCAGCTTTAACTTTTGAAAATTCATGTAAATGCACAAGTTTTTTTTATTTATTATTATTTAGAATGGTTTACAGTCCGTAAAGTTTTTAACCAATCCTAATCACTTACAATTCTGTAATGTGGATGAGCCATTTACTTTAGTCTTTATGCAACTAGTCAATTTAAGTCAAACTAATGACAATTAACATGAAGCATCCCTAATGAGCATTAAAAAAAAAAAAACCTTTTCAATGTGAAAATACACTGCAGTTATTTTGGATTTGCTACATTGCATCACTTGCTTGCAATGTAGACAGCATCATCCCTAATATAAACCACAAGACAGCAATGCAACATAATTAGAATGCACACATTACATCATTACAGCCCCATTTTGAATAGAAAAGGCCCTTTAAGGCATAATTTCCTGATGAAATTCAAATCCACAATGAGCAATTACCATAGGGAGGTGCTTTTATAGAGGAAAAACAATATCATCTGTCAGCTGATCCATGCCTCTTCCCATGGGACAGTGTAAGATGGTATGTGGACACACTGGACCGGAAAGTAGCAAGGTGACCCATCAGAACTCAAACAAACTGAAGTCTCTAAACAGAGTCGGAATTAACCTGGGGTCAGAGTGCTCCAGAAGCTTCTGAAATATCTGCACATCTTTCACTCTGTCCTTGGAAAAGTGGTTTGTCTCAAATTGTATTTTATGGAACATATGCATATATATCACCTAAAGCGGGTGAGCACTGAATGTTTACGCAGGTTATGGAGAGCACTGAGAGTTTGTTCTGCAGCAAAATTATGTCAATATTCTTGTCCCAAAATTCAAGGAAAATTTAAGTCCAATGAATCAATAAGTAACAGTAAAATCCGATGGAAATTATAAGATTGTTGGGTAACCAATTTGCAATAGGTTTAACTGGTTACAGTAAAACATTAGACATTAGTAACTAGCAATAAACACTTTTCCCCTCATAATTTCATTCTTCTAGGTTTATAATAATTTTTAAATATAAAACAATTCAATTTACATGATTCAAATGAGCTAATACAGCTACTTGTTTTATTTCTCAACTGCAAGCATATTTTATTGGGTTCAACCCACTTAAATGTGTTAAATGAAAGTGTTTTTTTTTTTTTTATGATTATGTTATTTTGATATTATATAATAGTTACTATAAGCAATTTTGCTGTGCAGTGGATCTCTAGTTCCCATGATACATTGCATGGGACTGGATCAGTAGAGCAAATGTTAAAATAAAGTGTTGTTTATTTATTATTGTTGTTGTTATTGTATTTAGCATTGTTGTTGTTGTGTTATGATTAATGTGTTTAATCATGAGTTATGAAGTGTTTCATATTGAATTAACATTTATCAAAATGAAGACCTTCGTTAAGTCTTGTTTGTTTATCATATATTTACATTAAAGTAGTAAAATCTGATTGGTGGATAGGTATTTTTTTACTCTTGGGGTCCAACAAGGATGTTGATCCAGGAACATGGCCTACTTGGCAAAATCATAGTCGTCTAGTGTGCTTTTTCCAAATTGCACACATACTGTACATCAATACTAATAAGAGGCTAAGAGAAGCATAATAAATAAATAAATAAATAAAAACTGGAATGATTCCAGTAGCTACTGGCCTCTCAGGAGCTGTTATATACAACAGGCGTCCAATCAAGTTAAAATAGGGAAACGTGCCAGAAACGGTGAATCAGGTTAATAGAGAACATTTCAGGAGATGTGAAAGTGTGTTTGTGTATCAGTGATTTCGGATGGAGTACCATTCCACCAACACCACTGTGACTGATCCAAATAAATAATGACACACCTTCTTTCTTTCACACATTCTTCGCGGGACTGATGCTTGGTTAAGCGTGCCGTCATCCGATGTATCACTTAATCCACAACAGATTTGTCTGAAAACGAAGAAGGGGGAGAAGAAAAGAAAACAATTTGTGTGTGTTTGCCCCATATGACACAAACAGGTTTTCTATTTCATCAGTTTGACTGTTATCACATTACAGAAAAAGCTCCCTGGTCTCTCAAAGCGAAAACTGCAGGACAAAACTGGAGGAAGTCGACATGTTATATTGTATTGTTCCAGGGCAAAGCAATGCTCTGCTTTTCATCTACACTGTCAGCCATATTGCTCACCAAGCCATGTCAAACATATGGAATGAACAACATATTGCGGTCTCAGTAATATCTCCGAACACATGCTGCTTTCAGAATCTGCATGGGTGAATTATTGACTTCACATCAGAAAAAAACAATATGAGTACACATGCTATTCACATTTTTCATTTTCTGTGATGCATCACAGCGGTGGTTTTTTTATTTATTCCAAACCAATGGTTTGTACAAACTGCAATGATTTCAGGTGATACATTAAAACAGAAACATAACCCATATTCCGAGTATTATCTGTCTCTTAAAATATTAAGCATGTTTAATGGAATCTATGTCAGCACAGCAAGAGCGTGTCTTTTCATTCAGGGTCTACTTTTACATACAAAAGCAACTGTTCGCTGTGAATCATTCATACTTTACATCCCGTGAGAGCCGGAGTGGAGTCTAATACACAAGCATCTATGAGCAGAACATGAGCACTTATCATTAATGGGGCCATGAAACTGTGTATTTGGACCCTGTAGATTTGCCTACATCATTTTATACTGCGACCCAAATTAAGATCTAATGTCAGTTTGAAGGAGTGCTTACTAGCGTTTTGTTCTTTATTATGGTCGTTTTTACAGCACAGGCTAGCTACTTCCCCTCGCGATGCTCTTCTATAATTTAAAAGTACAATCCCTGTAAGAATAGATGAATATCAGCCTAACATCATTTATTAATATTACACAGAGCACCGCTAAAGTCCCTGTTAGGGACAGACCTGACAGGCAGCCATTAATCGCGTCTCGAGTCATCAAGTTGCTCCGAGCCACAGATTAGCATACATGCTAACGTGGGCCAAGAAGGCTTTAATTAGTAAAACAAAGAAATTAATTAGTATGTTTTGGGTGAAAGTCCCCCACGGAAAATGGATAAAGGAGAAGGGCTGTGAGGACAAGCGCACACACATCTTTCCACATCGCTTTTGGACTCCACAGGTGCCCAGAGATGCCCGTCTGGAAGATGTCCGAGGGTCCAGCTGTCAAAATCCCCGCCCTCGTCATTATCACCAAGATGGAACACACCTGCACCTGTCGGCTCAGCGGGGGCTGACACATCCAACAACCCCCCAAAGTCCTCGGAGAGCCAGTCGAAGGCAGCATCATGTTGCACAGCGGGGAGGTGGTGCAACTAAGCCGTCAAAGCTGCGTGGAGCCCATCTGCAGGACACTTCCTGTTCGGAGTGTGAGTAAAGTGAGATCTTGGAATTCTTGCGCATTAATCTTGCACTATGGCATCTCAAGAAGCTGCATGGACTCTCACTCTGGATCAAATGCCTGAAACAAAGGCTCTTAACAAGAGAGAGAGAGGGTTAGCACTAAGCCTACATGGATAAAAAGTAAGGACTGTTGGATAATTAAGCTGTCTTCAGATTCCTGAATCGCCGTTACTTCATTAGTGTCCTGTCAATGCATTCATCTCGTTAGTCAAATGACGGGGGATTTAATCGAGCTGGTTTGGCGGAACAGGAAAGGTGTTATTTTTTCCACACACCTTTTCTGTCATGTCATAATTGAGCCTGAATAAATTGACATGTAATTATAGTCAACAAAAACATTTTGGCGACAAAAATTTGGAAAACGTACGACCCAAGCTTTTTAAATTCTCTAACATGTATGAACTTGTATCAAACATAAAGCATGTGAAAACTGACATTGTAATAAAAAACCCTGAGTTTATGCACAGATGGTCTATCTCGAGAATAATGAAATTAGCTGCATTTTGTTTCTCAAAATTTCAATATAGTGTATGGGTAAAGGTTTTTCAAACCAGAATATAATCTAGTATATATAGGAGAAGTGTTTTCAATATTTGTATTTCAATAAAAGAAAAATGGTTTCAGTTTAGTTTCTTTCAATAAGTAAATAAAAAATAATATTTTGTCTGTCAGATTTTCTATGGGCCCCTAGTGTTGTATAATACTTTGCTTTTATGTTTTTTTTTTTTTTGTTTTTTTTTTTATCTTGAAATGTCATGTCCCTATTGTAAAAGAGTCACCAGCACTGTTTCAAACATCTCCTGAACATCTAGCAAGAGTTCTACAGCAGAAAGTCAAACAGGATTGAAATAACTTGGTGAATAAGTGATGACAACATGAACTCTCTCTTTAAGAAAGTAGGGGCTATTAGGTGAAATGAGAAGCAGTGTCATGGGTATTCCAAAGCACTTGGTGTTAGCAGTTCACGGGGAGTTTAATAATTGATGGAAATGGTACAAATTTATACACTTAGCACAGCCAGTCCATCATTTAACTGCCCTCCAGAATCCTAAATAGCTCTCCCTCGATCTCTGACAGGGCAGGGGGTCTCCCATCTGCAGGAAGCTAAATGAACCCACCATGACTCTCCAGTTCAGCTGCACTCTGAATACTGCCTCTCCAACCTTCTAGATTCCAAAAAGGATTATTTTTGTTTATTTATTTATTTATTTGTCTGCATCTATAACAGTAATTGGGCCTGTGCATTTGAAAAAGAATCAGGTAGACAAGTTTTCTCAAGGCCAAACTGAAAAATCCAGGAAGAATGTCACCCATTACCTGCTGCATTGTGGAAAACATGCAAATTATCCCTCACTCCTGCCTAAACTCTCGGAGACATCTGTTGGGCAGACTGAACCCTGACCCTA
Organism: Carassius auratus; assembly: GCF_003368295.1. Lineage (NCBI taxonomy): Eukaryota > Metazoa > Chordata > Actinopteri > Cypriniformes > Cyprinidae > Carassius > Carassius auratus. The sequence continues at coordinate 15,041,176 of NC_039278.1, read as the reverse complement.
ACTTCAAAAGCAGTTAGCCTCACTGCACTCCAGAGGTCAGAGGACAAACACAAGTGTGACAGCAATCTGAATGTGCTTAGCCTGGCACTGTACCAGTTGGCCACAGGAAGACAGTGGGCACATTGATCACTGTAGGCTCTGGTTCTGCCTGTACTTTTGTGCTAAACTCTCACACTGCCTTTCATTAAAAAAATAAAAATAAATAAAAATAAAAAGAACAATCCTCTTTGGGAGGATGGCTTTGGTATTCATTGGCAAACAATTATAACCTTATCATGTACCTGTTGCTCAAGCAATTTCACACTTAATTTCTGTCAAGCTGTTAATTTCTCCTGAGCTGCTTAGTACAATGTCTACTATAATTGTCTTTTGTAAGGGAAAAAAAGAGTGATGCAAATTAAATTACATAAAGAGGAGTAGGGGATTTGACTGAAACCCTGCCACAACAGTATGTCAGTTTTCATAATCATGAAAGAAGAATTAACCCTACTTGAATGT